>NC_074707.1:300000-594017 GCF_024334085.1 Lutzomyia longipalpis
TTTTGTAGGTAACAATTATAATCTATTTATTTTTTAAGTAAGTATTGAAATATAGAATTTTTCTCTTAATACATTTTTGAGATTTATTTCGCTTTATAAAATATATACTCACCAAATTTTTTCTCTATATACTACCTGTAACCCCTATTAACATGAGCTTTATTCTAATATATATATTTTTTTTATTTTTTGAAATTCTTCTTCGTCGTTTTAATGTAAAACTTTGTAAGTTTTCTTGGTCCCTTCTTTGTCATTCTTTTATTTATTTTATTTTTCTTATTGTCTTGCAATCATTTTTCTTTACTCTTCCATTGCTGAATCTTCTTTGAAATCTCTTCAATTTTGAAAGAAAAAATGTGCCTCAAAATTCATAGAAAAAAAAACTTGAGACACTTCTTTAGGAACATTTTGCATTATTTATTTCTCTTCTTGAAACTCTTTCAAATATATTTTATTTTTAATAAAAAAAAATCATCTGCATCTTTATTATTTTTCGCATCGGAATGAATGGCTTTCCTCTGTCTCTGACTCACTGGAAAATGTGTCTTCCCTACCTTTTCCAGACTATCGCCTTCACACTTGCAATCTGAAGCTCATAGGACAATAGTAGCACCATCAAGTATACCAAATTATCAGCAAAGTAGTAGCAGTAATAGTCATCATGGCCATAAAATATCTTCATCGCCAATTTCACCCCCAAAAACATCATCATCATCAATTGTCTCACCAAGTGCATCAGCTGTTGCAGCAGTAAATGAAACAGACGGAGGTTTCATTAAGGAGGTAGAAGTGGACAAGTCAAGGATACGTTACGATGAGAGTTTCTTTGGGAATGTCGATGGGATTTCACACAAAAGTCCCACAGAGGTGGCATCGTGTAAATTTCCCGAAGATGGAGAAGAGTTGAATATGTCGACAAATTCACAGAATAATCACGATGTTGTGAGTGAGATGAATAAAATGTACAGAAAATCCCCATTTATGCAAAGGCGAAAGGAAATTGGGGAATATGGGAGCCCACGAAGGGAATCAATGTTGAGCAATCTTGGTAATGTGTGATTAGAATGATCTGAAGAAGATTCGAATAAGACAAAAGAAAAAAAAATGATTTGTTTTTCAGGTCACAGCTTCATTCGCAACATGACAAGTTCTCCGTTTAGTCAGAAGAAAATGACAAATCAAGCGAGGCAAATTGAGAGGCAGCATCAATTGGAGATGATAAGAAATCAGACGAGACCACCAGATGCAGATGAGAATGGTTTTTGCAATTTCTACGGCTCAGATTCACCATTACCCCTGAGGAGGCCAATGCCAAATCAGCCGGATTCCCCACAGATGCGTCTACCAGGAAACACTAGTCCAATTGGTATGAATAATTTCAATTTATATATTTTTTGTTTGTTTTATTTTTGGTAATTAATTCACCACGATAGGAAAGAGAAGGACAGCTTATGCAAAGCATTACTAACAAATCCTTGTATTTATTGCTTTCGACATTAGTGCTTCAACGCTTCTATCATCAGCAGAGTCAATTGCGTGAGCGACAGCTCGAGGAGGAGGGGAAAGTCCATCAAGAGAACACAAATCCCTTTCACAGTGATATGCTTAAATACCAAACAATTCAGCGATCTCATGTACCAAATGTTGGTGTCATGAATCCCTTCCATGAGCATCAATACCACATACATCAGCACAATCAACGCGGATTTGATGATAAGATCAATCAGCAGCATCCAGCTAATGCGTATCATCAGCTAAATACTAATAGTCCAAAGCATCAGTACCTCTTTAGTAGTTGTAGCAATGGCAAGAAGAATTCAGTTCAGCCCACATCTTCGGGATTTAATCCATCAGGTGGGCATGCGACGACGGACTTGGTGGGCGGCATCGCGGACTACACAACAAGAATGGACCACAATATCTATAGCACAAGTTCAAGGGGAAGAAATTCACCGTCATCAAGTCTGATTAATGGATCAACGACAGGTGATGGTATTAAAGATGACACCGGTAAGTACTTTTACTCATTCAATATTTAAATATACTATTTATTTTAAAACAATATATAAATATTAATGTTAAAATGCTGCAAAGCTTGAGATTTTGTTTTTTTTATTTTAGAAAATATTATTTTTTTTTCTTTACTTAAGCAGCAGCTTTTTATAAATTTTCTTTGCAAATCCATCATTTTTCCTGATTTTCTTTTATCCCTTCATCGTCTCTGTAAATAAAAAAATCTATAAAATGATTATCTATAAAAGATGAATTATTGAGATTCTAGAGAAAAAAAAAGAATAAAATAAAACAATCCCAATTCCTCCTATAATAATAGAATTCATTAAATTTCATTTTAGTCTTTTCAAATTGTTAAAATATTTATAATTTCATAATGTACACACCATCCACACAATGCTTTATTTTGCTTGCCTGTATCTAACCATGGGCATATCTTTCTTTTTTTTTGTGGTCGACGATCCATCCCTTAATGCGTTTAGGGTGGTTCAATTCGATTGCAGGTGTTGTAAAGCGACGTTTTGCATCGTATATGAAACTCCATTTGGCATCAGGTGAACGTGGTGGTGGTGGGGGCGATCGTGGACGCCACAATGTGAATTCCACGCCATCAACTACGCACAGTACACCAACGCATACGTCAACAAATCCCTTTTTGATGCAAGACCAAAGAGCACCACCAGCTGTGCCCATCCAACCACCTAGTCCGCATATCCTAAGTGGTGTCGATAGGCGCCACAGGAGTCCTGATCCACCGCCACGCTACAATCGTGGGCAATCACCACTTTTGCTCAGGCGGAATCTCTATGAGATGGGTCAACTTCCACCGGGATCACCAATAATGTCCAGGAGGTGGATTGAGAAAATGCAATGATTTTGTGAAGGGAGATTTTAACCTTTTTCTTTGTTTTTTGCTTCTTTAGGTATTTGTCTTCATCACCACCTGTGCCACCACCAAGACGTGGTTCCGAAAGTGTTCCTGGTTCACCCCAACATTTCCGTACACGTATCCACTACACCCCTGAGCCGCAGAGACGATTCTATCGACATATTGACCAATGAGTGGGACTGCAAGTGATGATCCTCCGATCATCATATGGTTTCTGATAAACTTTCTCATCCCCACAGAAGCGCAAGAAGAAGAAGAAGACATGCTTGAATGTGGCTTGTTGTTGTGTCGTTAAATCATCCCATAATCACTTTAAAAAAAAATCACATTCAATTTCCCCCGGAAAAAATTTAGCACGTGTAGGAAATGATATAAAAAAAGGAAATTCTCAGGTGTCCTTTGTAATGAAGAAGAAAAATCATTTTTAGAAAGTCATCTGCCGCAGAATCATCGTGTTAGTTTTGTATACGTGAGAAATCATTATTAAATGGTCATCATCACTACTGCCTCACCATATCTGATGGAGAGACACAAAGTTTAGGTGGCAAAATGATTCAGTTTTATTTTTTTTCTCTAAACTAATTTGTATGAAAAAAAAAGAAGAAAAAACAATGTATTTTGCTCTAATATGTAGGTGAGAAACGATAGTGCGAAAAAAAATACACATAATATAATAAAATTGAATGACTGACTTGTAGGAAATAGCTTCTTATAAAAGAAATGAAGAAATTAATAATAAAAAAAAAACTATTTATACACCGGATAAAAATCATTGTGAATAGAGAGAGAGAGAGAGAGTGTCCCAATTACATTTTAGTGACATAGGATTGTAATGTAAAAGAATAAAAGTTTTGCGAGTTGTATAATAGGTATTAAGACTATATTCTGCATTAATGTACATGGATATGTAATAAAATGTAATGTGATTATTGATTCTTTTTCTTTAATAAATCATCTTCTATATAATAATTAAAGGATTTCGTGTCTGTACAGCTATGCATTTCCACACCGTTGGTCCGATCGTGATGAAATTTGGTACAGAGACTACTGATACCAGGCGGTTTTCACCAACGACATTCATTTTCCCCCCAGAGCCCCCCTTCACATAGCACCCATATAAAATTCATGCTTTTTTGACTACTTTTTGAAATTGGCGCGGTAAAAATTTAGTTCCAAAAGCCACCACTACTATTTTTTGGTACATTTTGTATAAGAGAAAACGAGACAGTGCACGTCACTGATACTGTTTCCCTCCCACATTCAGTTTTTCGCAGTTTTCTCGCGTTTTCCGCCGAATTTCCCTGCGAAAGTCCGTTTTTTGTGACCAGGAAGCGACGCCGCGTCGATTGGCATCGCCAGTTCAAAACTCTCAAAATCCGCGCCAGAAAAAGTCGTGCAAATTCCCCAAAAAAATCCGGCGAGTTGCGCCACCAAATTTTTACTGAACGTCCTTTGGGGCCCCCTGAGCCACCCGCCAACTTTTCGCGCCCCAAAAATGAGTTTTTCCATGGAAATTTAATTTTTTTTAATTTTTCCGCACAACTACAAACAAACGTCACGCACACAAAGTATTTTTCCTATTTTTCTCATGATTTTTTTAACCCCGGTCTCCCCTATTCTACACAACGAAAGATTTTGTTTGTGTGTGTGTGTGAAGTTTTCGAGTGTTTTTGACAACAGGAGAATAATTTTAAGTAAATATCTCGAAAAAAATCCCTAAAACGCAATTTTTATTACATTTTTGCCACTAATTAGTTAGATTAATTATTGAGTAATTCCATTTAGTGGGAGAAATGCGTAAAAGTGGGAATTCTGGGTAGAAAAATCCATGTCAAAAAATTTGTTTATAAAAACATAACCTCATTCTTTGTGAAAAGAAGTTTTTCACACTTTTCCACTCATTTTGGGGGTATTTTTTGCCTTTCTGTAGATCACACAGAAGTCAATAAAATGAGTAGTATGCAGCTGCTGAGATACCTTCACATTGGCACTACTGGGATGTGCTACGTGGCAACTGAGAAGAAGCCCAGTGTGCGGGAGCTGTGTCGCGTACCGGATGAATTGGAGTGCCTGAAGACCCTGGCGGAAGGGGAGAATCACCGCCTGGTCACGCTGACCATCAAGAAGGCAATGGATAGCGCATATTTGCGCCGCAGCAACGAGACAATCATCTGCATTGCGTACTGTCTGCATTTGGTGAAGAATAAAGAATTGCGCGATGCCATCCATCAAATGCTTCCGGATCTCCTTGTGACGCAGGACGATCTGCTACTCTTTGCATTCTACAATAAATTCTATTCGATCAATCGCACAGGCTATGGACGTGGTTTGCGCAATGCCATCACCAAGTGGTACAATCTCAGAACAACTGAAGATCTGTGCGACATGATGGCTCGTCGGAGTGTCATTAACAAGTGGTCGCACAAGGATATCATTAGGATGGCTCATCCAAAAATTGAGGATCCACAGAAGGTGCTCATTGTCAAGTCCACCTTCCAAGGTGGTCCAAATACCATTGAGAATGCAAAATGCGAGCAAAATGTTGCCGATATGGTATCCTATCAGCGCCTATTGATGATAATTGAATTTAAAAATCTCAAAGATGGACCCAAGGCCGCGGAAATGATTCGCAAATACAATATCCCCTACGCCTACCTTCCCACACATCTCTGGCCACATGAGGATGTGTGGGATGCGTTGTTGCCATCAATGACATATCCGGAACTTCTTGAGGCCATCCCAAGATTGTCCGTTATGAAAATGCTCAAACCCACCGAGGCGCTCTCCAAGAAGTACTGCACAGCTCTCAGTAATATGGAAACACTTCGAAAGAGCCAAATGCATCCCATTTCCATTTATGCTTTCCTCCAGCTCTATCGCTCCAAACGTCGCTATGCTGGAACTGTTAAGGTATGCATGCACAATCCCCTTTAGCTCTTTATGCGACTCCTTGCATTATTAAATTATTTTTTAATGAGGTCATAATTAAAATTTCAGGAGGAATACTACCACAAAAAGATCGGCATGCAAGAAATCGAAGTTAATGAGTATGTTGCAAAGAAACTTATGAATGGCGTCAATAACTCCTTCAAGTATTTGGAACCGATTGATCAAAGTATCTGCGTTGTCATCAATTTACGAAAGAAATTGATACGCCGTTAGTATTTTGGTTTAAAGAGTTTTTAATGTTTTGTGTTTATACTTTTAAAATTTCCTTAATTTATTACTTTGTAGGTCCTGTTTTTGGGTTAAAACAGCTCACGTGTCTGGATGTTTCTCTCCTCATGGCTCTGTCTTTGTTCCATTCAGGCCGCATTGTCACCATTATGACTTTCTCAAATATACGCGGTTACCTTAAGCGTATACCGATAACCACGGAGATGTCCTACGATGAAGCATACAAAGTTTGCACCGAAATGACTGTAAGTTGATTTATATTTCCCTTTTTTTTAGGAGAAGTTTTCAATAAAAAATTAATTTATTCTATTTTAATTTTTTTTTTAATTTTTCTATAGATGGATAAAACATGGCAAGATCTCGGAACTCCATTGGATATGGCAGTAAATGAAGGTAAGCACTACAATACTTTTATCATCTTCGTGGACTCTCTTCTGCGTGCTGGACGTACAGGGAAGCCACCAATACCCTCATTTACGCGCTACAAGACAAAGTATCAGCAAAAGTCACCAAAGTAAGTAAAAGAAATCATTAGTAATTTTTTTTCTTTACCACATATTTGTCTTAATGATACAATATTGTTGATTATTAGTTCATCCCCGAGATTCATTGTTGTGAATATGCGTCGTCGCAAGGGCGACATGAAATTCACGGATGATCCCGATTCAATGGGGATGCTGGAAATTGCTGGATTCGATCGGAATTCCCCGAAAGTAATTGAAGCATTTATGAAGCAGCAATTTGTGTAGTGAGCACAAATTAATTTACAAAAATTTCACATAAATATGCGACTTATTGCTTATTCTTCTTATATTATTTTCTTTTTCTTTTTTTTCACATTATCAGTGATGCAAAATAACACTGATAAAAGAGGAAAAAAAACTCAAAAATCCTCCAATTAATTGTCAATCAAAAAATTATTACATACATTAGTTATCCTTTCATCCATATATATATTTAGCATTTTATGAATTTTCATTCTAAAGCCATACCTATATACATACTTATATATACAAAAATTAGGTGTGCAAATTATTTAATTTTTTGTTATAAAGAAGTGTTTTTTTTTAATTGGAAATCAGTGAAATTATTAAAAATAGTCTCTAAAGTGTTATTAAAACTTTGGTTTAAAATAAAATAAATTATAGTATTAATGGATAAAAAAAAGAACCCAGAATCCTCAAAATCAGAACAAATTCAAAAATAAAACAAATCTCTAAAAAATGCTGGAAGGTGCTAATAAAAAGTTAGTTCGGGATATTCTTAATAACCAAGTGAGACAAGAAAAAAAAATGTATAAAATTTCCGAATAAACTCATATTTTAGATGCTCTTATCATAAAGAATTAGTTTGTGCACCTATTAAATTCTTGCAGAGTGCTTTTTAGAATTTTCACCTGCAGAGTGTTGCAAAATCTCAAAGCCGGAAAAAAAGAAGAAAGAATTCATTCTTATGATAATTTTAGCATCTTAATTATTCATAAATAAAATTAATATTATATTTTTCTTTTCTTTGGATATCTAGTAGTATTAAAATTAATATGCTTTTATTAACTTGAAGTATATAATATAAAAAAAATATATATGAAAAATACTGTGTTCTTCAGTACACCAAATTAAAACGAGAGAGAGAGAGAGACGAAAAATGCGTTATATTTTTAGTAATCCGAAAAGTGAAATGAATTAAAAGAAAAATACATAGTCAGGTAGAATTCAGTCTGCAAGACGAAAGAAAAAATTATTAAAAGTATTTAACAGGGTGTCACCTAATCGTAAAGGTGCTTTTGAAGAAGAAAACTAAAAAAAAAAGTGAAACTCTTTTCATGATAGAACTGATAAAAAAAATAGTGATTATATGGTATAATAAAAAGTGAATTAATTCATATTTGTTTTATTTTTTTATAAATTTATTAAGTGATGAAAAAAAAACTAAAAAGATTTAGAAAAAGAAGCCACTCTTAAAAGTAATTAGGCCTTAGATAAAATAACACACAAAAAGAACAATAAGAATTATTTTCTTGACCTTATAGAGAGGGGAAAAAAGTCCTAAAAAAACGGTGTGTATGTAATTTAATTTTTGTTGATTTGTTTCATAAATGAGTTTAAATTTATTTCAGTATATATGTGGTAGAAGGTGAGATTAGATTGAAACCGCAAAGTAAATGTAGCTAAAAAATAAAATAAACTGAACAAGAAATAAATTAGAGATTCATAAATCAATAGAGATTACCTGCCAAAGTCATATTAACACAATATTCCTTTTTTTCTTATTTTTCTGAGCAAAGAAGAAAATCATAATTAATAATTATTTTCCATTGAGAGCAACTCTGTACAAACAAACAAACAAAAAAATCTAAGGCTGGCCCAAGTGACATGAAGAAGAAGAAATGAAAAAAAAGATCTTTAAATAAATCTACCAAAATTGTGATATTTCAGGATACATATAAAAATAGTACGACTGTCAAAATATTATAGTTACTAGTTGAATGGCAAAAAAGAAACGTAATTCACAAAAACTCCAAAAGTTCACTAAACTCTAAGATATTTTGGGTGTGGGTGTGGGGATTTAATTTTGAAAGGAGAACTTTAAAAGAAGAAAAAAATCTCTTATTTTATTAAACTAAAATAGTAAAAACAAACAAAAAAATTTTATCGTAAAATAGTAAATATTTGTTACAATGACACCCTGTACTTACTTCATAAGGATTGTTTTTCATAATGAAAAGTTAACAAAAAAAAAGAAGAGATTCTCACATGTTGTAATTTGTTATTTCCAACAAGAAAAAGAAAAATTAATTTCTAAAACGAACAATTTTTTTTTTACTCCAAGGAAATAAAATGATTTTAGAACTCACAAATGGAATTTCATTAATTTGTCAACTCCAAACATTTTTCTTGTCGCTTATTCTCATTGAATATTATATTTTCAACCCCTTTCTATATTCTCTTTGCTTTACCCTAAATTAATAATTGAAAGAACGTTGATTGGAAATGGAAAAAAAAGAAAGTTTTTTCCCTCATGTGTCCAATACTTCGTCTTACAGAGTTCATGGAAATAATTAATTTTACTTTTCAAATCCCTTTTCATTTACCTCCCCCATAAAAAAATAATTAATTTCAAATCAGCAGATGATTTTTGAAACTTTTTTTTAGAGAATGAAATTTAATTATAATTTGCAATGACGCAGAAAATATGAAACTGATTGATTAATATTTATGTATTACAGGCGTCCTTCGCCCCATACACCGCTTATTGGCTTGAATAGCTTGAATTAACAAATATTTATATGAATATTATTCATAGAAATCGATATGAAGAGCAAGCAAATGCACTCTCTCCATTAAATGAACGTATAACATTTTTCCTATAGGTTCGCAAGAACAGATACTTTGTGCATTCCATTAACGATTTTATTGACCACATTATACATTTCATTTTATTTACCAAAAAAATCTTTACTTAAAATATTCTAAAGTTATAATGTTTTATTACTTAATTTTCTAAAATAATGGGCCTTATTCAGCGACCAAGAAACTCTTGAAATTCGCTTGAAATCTTGTAATTTCAGTACAAAATTCAAAGATTTCAAGAGTTTCTTGGTCGCTGAATAAGGCCCAATAACAAGAAAGTTTCTAAAGAACGATGTGCATAATAAGTTAAAGATCTTTAATAAATCGTGAAAAGCTGAGAATCTGCTAAACTTTCAAATGATTTCTTTTATCTTAAGTTTCCTCTTACTTCTTCAATGAATTTAATTTTATCTATAAGTTCTAATCTGTTATGTTTTCTATTAAATATTATAATTTTTATAAATTCCTTAGTCTTTGATTTGCAAGTTCTGATTGCATTACGCAAATGTCATCAAAACATGATTATTTTACTTGATAAAATTAAATATGTATGTTAAAGCTGTTGAAGTACTCTCGAAAGCTCACCCAAATGGACGAAAATTGAGAGCAAAAGTCATGGGAATTATGTACCTATATATTTTAATTCCCCAATGATCAAGAACTTGAGCTTTTGCTTACTCAAAGCTCTCCCGTCAAGGGGATGTTGATTAGAACTTCCCTATATAAACCAGCCTTGCTATATACAAAGCTTTTTATTTCGCGTCTTCTCAACAGAACGCAAATGCTAAGAGCAGCTTTATGAGAGAGCGAGAGAATATGGAAAATATATATCGCTTGAGAGAGAAATCAGGGGAGCTTTTGTGAGTGAGAACGCAACGTACAAAATAGAGGAAAATTCTCGAGAGCAGCTCAGTTCTCGAAGTGACATGAAAATATCAGCATGCATCAGCATGCCTACCATACAAACCACATCGCCAGAGCGAATGGTAAGTGCTTTTAGTGACTTTCTGTGCTAAATGGGGCACCCATTGGGTGTCCCCTGTGCCATTTATTTAATTGTTTTGTAGCGAAAATGGGGTGAAATTTGTAAAAACAGGAAAAATGTGCGAATGATGTAACATTGTGAGCGCTTGGTGTGGCGACGGTGGTGGCTTTTCGAAGTTTCCACCCGCCAAAGCGGGTGTGGGTGGATTTTCCCACCCGAAGATATTTTCTCACACAAAACGCATACTTTCCCTCCATTGCTGTGGGATTTTTCAATTCATTTAAGCAGAGTGATTGAATGGAGGGAAAATTTGGTATGTGTGGAAGCCGCTGCAGCAAGCTCTTTAAAGCATTCCTTGTATGTGAAGGAGATAATATTCTTCATGCCTCCTGGAGTATTTCTCAGGCATGGGCTCTTGCATTCTATTGATTTTTTCACCCAAATGGAGGGGAAGTGCCGGCGTTCTTCAGGCAACAACCCCACCTATAAGTGGTAGGGAGAGCAAAATTTCCACGGTCGAGCCCCCGAATTTTCCGAGAGCCATGCGTATTTGCGTTTTTCATCCACCCTTGATATAGGTACCTAACATTTTCCACCCACCCACACTTGGCGCAATGTGAAAAGTTTCAGATCAAATGACTATTTCGTCCTTGAAGTCTTCCAGTGATGTCACGAATAAAGTCTTCCATATAGCACATAAATAAATCCCTCTTCATCCAGCAATTCATACGAGGGACAATGCGAATTTTATTGAGGCTCAATGTTCTCTGTGCGGTTTTTATTCATTTCCTTCTCTAATAATGCATCATTAATGCAAACATTATAAATTGCGCAATTCCCGTATTGACATTGCACACAATCAAACATCTTTTGCAGCTTTTCAAGAAAAGAAGAATAGATGATTTATGTGGGAGTCACGCGGAATTTTCAATTGATTCTCTACCAAAGTGAAGAAGAAGAAAAAATGAATCAAAAGGGGTTCCCGAGAATCTCTATCAGTCGCATCACATCTTCCAAGAGAGTTATCTCGCTGTGAGTTGTTAATAAAACAGATCATTGAGCAGCGAGATGCTAATTGATTGTTGCAATAAATTTTCATTGAGCAGACTTGCCGTTTTCAATTGAGAAGCGCGAACTTTTCTGCCGCCATTCATAACCACGTGGCTAAATTCGACAAAGCTCTCACATATTTCTGCAGATGAGAAAAAAAGCTCCCCAAAAGTTTCACATACATACAGCTTTTTCCCTTCTACATAACATTTTTTTCTTTTGCATTCTCTCTCACACATTCCCATAGACAATATTATGTTGTTTTCCTTTCACTCTGCGTCGGTGATGCTTCACGAAGAATGCGTGAGAAGAGATGATATTAATTTAATTCTCTACGCAAGCGTTTCACGATCGATCCTTTCTGAGTGGGAGGGACAAAAAAGTATCTCTTCGTTTTTCCCTCCACCAGCTTAGAAGACACAGAATTCTCTCAATGCGACACTAAATAACTTTACGAGACGCTACATGAGCTAACCGAAGCGTGCACAGAGTGGTGGAGCTTTGAGATAAAAGAAACATGTGATGATCTTTGGGCTTATGACGAGACTTTCGTGCTGCTGTATTATTAGAATTGGTGCTGTAGCATGAGGGTGGCGGGGAGGAGTCAACAATAACTTAAATGTTTATCCATCGATTTGTCATTTTGCACGTTTCACTTTTTCCCAACGTTATACATATAAATTTTCAGACATACATAGGTATACCCTATTTATATAAAAGAGAGTAAATAAAGCAGGCAAGTGAATAATAGCAGGATTTTTATATAAAACAGGACATATTACAATTTCCCTTCATGTCAATTTATTATTATTTCCCCTTAAAGACATTTTAGTGAAAAAATTCCTTTCTCCTTTCTATACAAAAAATCCTTCTGAATGAAAGGGAATTTAAGGATAATAAAATTTCTTTTAGATAATTGTCAAAAGATAAAGAATTCTGTAATAAGAGACTATTTTGAAAATATTTTCTCTATAAATCACTGTCTTTATCGGTGTAGCTTAAGGGGAGTTCCCTTAGGCAAATTGTTGGATTTAACATATTTTTAATGTTTTCAATTTTTTTTTGGGATGTTTCTTAAACTTGGTTATCCGATGTTGGTTACATTTGAAGCTTATTTTTTTGAAGAGTAAGAAAATCACTTTCTGCCATCATCTTAGATGCGATGCCATCTTTAGATTTTCCGACTTTTTCACAGAACTACCCTAAAACACAAATGTAGATTTTTCTCAGAATCTACTGAATGGATTTTGATGGGGTAAAAAGCAAATGAAAGAGGAAGCATCAACGAACAATGTACCAGAACAGATTTTAGAATTTCGACTTTGAAGCTGAGAAAAGTAGAAAAATATTCTTGTGCACTTTTTATTGCTTCTTGATGGAAATTCAAAAATTCGTTCCGGTACATTATTCGTTGATACTTTCTCTTTCATTTGCTTTTTACCCCATCAAAATCCATCCAGTAGATCCTAAGAAAAACCACCTTTGTGTTTTGAGGAAAATCACAAGATGGCGGAAAGTGATTTTCCTGCTCTTCAATGATTAGTCATAAAATGTGGCCAACACCGTTAAACCAGGTTTAAGAAAAACTACAAGAAAAATAAAAACATTTAATTTCACCAACTCTCAAAAGAGACACCTCTTAACCAACAATGACTTTCTTATGTGAATTCATTTGATTTTTTTGCATTAAACTTTAAATAGAAAAAATCTTTTTACGCTGAGGAAATATTTTTATGATTATGACGTTACTGGAAATTAGGTTTATTCACAGAAATGAAAATTAAAATAAATAATAAAAGCTTTTAATGCTAATTTTTAACTAACAACAAGCTTAAAGAAAAAATGTAGTTTATGTTTTTTTCGGTCCACTACATCATACCTACCTATCTAAAAGCTTAATTTAACCTTCCTTAAATTGAATCTCCATGAAACTTTTAGATCAAAGTCTCTAATAAGATTTTTAAACATGAAATGGAATAATTTGATCTAAAAATCAACAATTTTTTTTGTTAACAATCAGATCAAGAAAAACAAGATCAAATGTACGCGGAAATTTAATTTATTTCACACACTCGCTACTCGTGGATGCGTAGATCTTCTCTGGGGATTTATTTATTGCTTCAAGAGACAGTGAATTAGTCAAAAAGCATGGCGCCGTGTGAGAATTCTGGTGCAGAATTGATTGTCTTGTAAGCAAAGCTCTATAATTACCTACTTCACTTTGAGATGGGGACGCCTGGTGGATTAGGCTAAAAAGAATTCTTGGTGCGAAAAGTGTGCGGTATACAGAAATGAATTGGTGGTGGTGGTGCTGAATTGCTATTTGGTCAATCAATTAAATTGATTTTTGAACAAATTAATTGAGTCAACACCCCGTTCAATAACCTTTCCGTTTTACACACTATCTTCGTCTGCCGCAGAGAAACTTAATTGGGTCGCGTACTTTGGACGCAATCATGTTTCTAAGGAAAGCCTTCTTGTTACCAATAACCTCTGCTGACTGTGTGTACCCCAAAAGAAGACGGAATATTTCGAAGGCGTGGCTAATAGGACATCTCAAAATGGAAAAATTGGTTTCTTAAATATTATATTAATTTGACTCTTTTTTTATTGCACGCAAGAAGTTTCCATCATAGTGCAATATATAATGTAATAACCTTCCAAAGCAAGGACATTATTGAAGTATTGAAAAAAAAAAGAAAATTTAGCCACAGAGAAATCTATTTTAAAACATTTCCACAGAATGATCAATCTAATAATCTTCATGACGTGAGATTCCATAATTTATTAGACATCTCACTCACAGTGAAAGATATAGGTAAAAGGTATCTTTCAATTCTTATTATAGTTGCTACTGCCTGAAATTGGATCTAAATTAATTAACACAAGTTTTCGATAGAAGGAAAATTTTCTCAATGGAGGAAACTTTTGCTGATGGAACTTTCTATCCAATCAATTAGTTCAACACTAAACAAACATCATTTATGTCGATGGAAAATCCCAATTAATAAATGTGTCCATTCCATATGTTTGTGATTTTTATTGAAGTGGCAAAATTTATAAAGGAAGAAACATAAAATTGCGATATTATTACCAGAAAACAAGCAGGAGTGGACAAAATGAGGAATAAAATGTTTAATGTCTGAAAATAACGATGGTTGTACTCATAAACATAAAAATATTGTAGGACCCAATAAAAGAGAGCAATTATTTTTAATATAAATTTAACAGAAATCTCATTTGAAATCAGAAAAATGTGTAAGGAAAAGAATGAACAAATCAACCCCATAGAGATTTACATACAATTTAATTTTATAAAAAGTTTTGTAAGACAAACTCATACTTAATCACCTTCTAGGCAATCTTTAAAGATATTATCCAAAATAAATATCCAAACAGCTCTAATCTACTTAATTTTATTGTTTTCATCTCTAATAAATACAATACAAGACGAAAACACATTTTTGACTGTGTCGTCGCAATTTTATTACATTTTGGCGAGAATTTGTTTGTTCGAGTTGAACTACATATTTCTTGAATTACCGGGTGATGGAAAACTTTTCTTTCAAGAAGAAAAAAAAACATATCAAATGTGGGTGGATGAAGTATCAAATATACTCTCCTAAAATTCGTTTATTTAACATTCATCGTAAATTCTCTGTGGTTGTAGATTTATCGTGATATTTTGGATATGATCCAAAGAGAGAGAAAAAAACATGACAATATCAACTTTCTATTTCAATGTTATAATATTTATCTTTTTGATATAAAGCATCAATGTTGTAGAAGAAGAAAAGGACACAAATAGTGGAATGTTCGTGGGTGAAAATTGTTCGCGATTTTTTGATGACATTGGGATGATTGTATTTTCTCTTTATTCCTCGTGCTCTAATATAATTGTTCGTCACAAAAAGCAGCGCCGACAGACACGAAAAAGAAACTGGCATGTATTCAATTGCGCGATTATCACAAATTGTTACCAATCATTATGCATTTGACTAAATTTAAGCATTAAATTCTAATTAAAAATAAATTCTCCAGTATTTAGTTAGGATTAATTGTTAGATTTATTTTTTTACAAGATTATATTTGTAAAAAAATCTTTCTGGCTCTGACGTTCGGTAAGAAAAATCTTTCATTGAAGTATGTATTAGCGGGCAACCAGGCGCCTCCACTGGAAGAGCTTTGAAGTTTATTAATTTTTTCTTAAAAGAATTTCCTCTTCTGCTAATGTCTTTAATTGAGCATAGCATAGTATGTCCACTGCAAAATTTATCACATGTACGTCATATTGTCGTTTCTCCTTGATTGCTCGTCTTCATTGCAAATGTATTGGGGAGAGATGGGATTTAAGATGAGATTTAGCGGTGTTGTTGTACATAGTATAGTTTTGTGTTAATTATATAGGCGATATGAGGGTGTGTGCCGTTGGTCATGCAAATTATTTTCGTCTTCCTCGCCACGAAGAATCCCATCGGACCATCAAAGATCATCCCGAAGTCATGTGAACTTGGGCTGGGTGAGCATGAGAGACACCTTTTTAGTGATCTGCTTCTCGGAGGAGTTGGACGTGTTGGTTTTCGCAGTTGAAAAGTTGATTTTGTTCAGAGAGGCAGCAAAGTTAATTTAAAATCCATTCGTTCATGCCATGCGCGATAAACTTGCCCAAATATTCTGCTCCCAGAGAAGCACACGTAAAACCAGTTCAGAAAGTTTACAAGGTTGCTAATATCCTTTGATTTTTCCTCATAAATATAACACTTTTTTTAAATTTAAAGGATAACAAACACTTAACACACCAATCACATGCGATAGAGATTTTTATGGGGGTGGACGGGGTGGACGTACCACCCACATTTTCTTCAAAAAATTTCTTCGAGAAAGCGCGATCTAATTAATAAATTTTCATACCACGGGAAGCCTGACGTGCCGTGTCGACGTCCTCTCAGTGTGATTTTAGCTCTGGAATCAGGTCAAATAGTGAATCCATCTCTGTCTGGCGGTAGTGCATTTCGCGCGTAAACCAATGATGCCAAAAATAGTTTCGCGCCCAACCATCGTGTGCGATTCATCTGGCAAAATTGTGTGCTATTCAATTGAGAAAATTGTTGAATCTTTAGTTCATTTAGCTCTCATTTCGCGATTGTATGTACATGTGAAACTTTAGAAGCCGGGAAGTGCTGCAAAACAAGGCTCAGAGTTGGTGCTTTTCCGTTCTAAACTTTTGCGCGCGTGTGTGTGCTTTAAAAATATACATACATAAGAAAAAACTACTGCACTTCCTTCCCCTTGGTGTGAAGAGAAAAAAAAGAAAGAAATATTTAGAAAAATAAATTAAAAAGTTGAGTGCCTGATAGAAGAAGTTTTTAGCAAAGAATTTTTTCTTTTTTCTTTTTTTTCTTTTGGGGACTCCTGTACAAAGGACATAATAATGTGTCAGTTAAGCAATCAGAAAAGTGCAGCATCGAAGATGGGACAACGGGTTCCAATGGCAGCTTTGGGAATGGGGCGCCCGAAACGGCAGAGACCGACTCATCAGGTAAATGATTAAAAGATTTCATTAAAGAGCTTTTACTTCCCTCATTAAGCCCTCAAAGCACAAAGCTAACCATCTGTATTTAATTACGCTCATACAGGGACCGGGGGGGTGCGGGACTCGCTGGAGGGGTCGGGCTCAAAGACGAACGACATTGTTCACCTCAAGAGACGGGTGGGACTCTTCAGTGGGGTGGCTTTAATTGTCGGAACTATGATTGGTGAGTTAGCTACAAAAAGGAATTCTTTTTCAATTTTCTTTAAAATAATTTTTTAATTCAATTTTTTAAGGGTCTGGAATATTTGTATCGCCTTCTGGTTTATTGGTGAGAACTGGTTCCGTTGGCGTGAGCTTCATCATATGGCTGGGATGCGGTCTACTCTCGTTATTAGGTAAAGTATAATGTGTTTTTTTTTACCCCCATTGCCGCACCTTTCTTTCTCCTTCCTTTAGGTCTTCTTCATTCACACCGATTTCACTTGAACTTTATTTTTAACGTCACACAACAAGAGACCAATGCCTTAAAATACATTTAATATACCCACGACTCTTAATGTTGCTGCCAACTACACAAACACCAGACGTCCCCACTGTTGAAGTACATGGAGACGCCTGGTGGTGTAACAACTTTTGTTAATCTTTCATGGGTCTTTTCTCACGTGCTTCACCCAGGCATCAAGTGTGGAAATGACCAAAATGACGATGTTGACTACTTAACAATGAATGAAGAGAATTCTCTATGATTTCTCTACCCTATACACCCTATAATTATATTATTTTTACCTTAAAAGACTTATTCTTTTTTTTTTACCTTTATTGATCTCTTTGAAAAAGTTGCTTTATGATTATAACGATATGATTTTGAACTTGAAGTCTTTGATCATTTTTGAGCTGAAGCTTTATTTTTTTTTAAGAGAATGAACCATTTACAAAAGTTTTTTTTTATAAATTCTTTCCCTATACAAAGACTTTGCTTTAATAACTTTTTTAAAAAGCTCCACAAATTCCAAGAAAATGAAGGAAAAAATTCATTAAACGTTGTTAAAGCTGTGTGTATTAGTTATTTCTTAACTCAATTATTCTAATTCTAAAGAGCCATCATCAATGAAAACTTTCACTCAAAAAATTGAAATCCCTGAGAGATTACGCAATAAATTGTCAAGAATTTCCTTGGACGTTTCTCGTGATTATATTGAGAGACGCGCGTTTGTGAATTCTCACGCGTGTCGTCGTGACGCACATTTGACTTTCTGAAATCGCAAAAATGTGAGTCGTTGGTCCACAATTAGAGCCAATCCCGCGAAGCATGTGATCCGATTGAAATTTCCTCCCTCAAACACACTCTTTTCGCCACACAGAGATTTCCTGCGTGTGGGAAAATCATTCAATGAGATAAACTGAAGGAATCACTGAGAGAGACAACAACCTCATGAACGGATTAACCCTAATACATCTACTATGTATAGTTTAATGGCAATTGATCAATTTGCCACTGCTGTGCGAAATGCTATATGGTATGAGTTTATGGCCATCATTCAAGGGACATTACAACGTCATCTCCTAGGAATTTAATTAAAATCATTTTCTATGAGCAGAAATTTCCACCAAATTGCTCTCATACTGATTTATGACAATTGTAGATTTCCGTCCTAGAAATAGACACGCGGGTAGATGAATGAATTTTTCACACGGCTTTCCATCTACCTCTCTCACCCTCCAAATAAAAAAAAAAGCTTTTAATGGGTGGGAGAAGAATAAATAAGATTTAAAAGGTTCAATTTGAAAGCTCGATGTCTGGTTTTTTTCCTTCTTTTCTTTTTCTTCTACAGGGATATGGGTGGAGGGAGAAAGTTAGATATATAAGGGGTGAGATAGAGGGAAAGATAGCATCAAAGTGGCTCAATTTGAACTCTGTGGCATGTGACGCACTTACCAGTCGAATGGAAGGGGGTGGTTTGGCGGCGGCGTTCTCACTAAATTTGGTCTTAACTGAGGCGAAGAGAAAGCTCAAAGAATCACGAGGAATGAGAGCAAAAAAAAGCTCGAGAAGGGAAGAGACTTAGATAATGATTTTGTTGTATTTCTCTTGCCTCAATGAGGTCGTGTGACCTTTGCAAGGGCATGCCAAAAGTTATGTTATATATCTTCACTCTCCTTTATACCCACCCTTGAATCGCACACTTCCCTACTTGTTTTCACACACTTCTTAACAAACATCTTCATGGTCTTTCAGGTGCGTTGGCGTATGCAGAGTTGGGTACTATGAATACGTCATCCGGTGCTGAGGTATTTTATATACTAGCTCCCTATCTATATAATGAATTAAATAAGCATTAAAAAGGGAATTTCTTGTTATAATTCTTTTGCAGTGGGCATACTTCATGGATGCATTTGGTGCACCTCCAGCTTTTCTGTTCTCTTGGGTGAGCACTTTGGTGCTTAAACCCTCCCAAATGGCAATAATATGCCTGTCTTTTGCCCAGTATGCTGTTGAAGCGTTTGTCTCAGAATGCGATCCACCACTGGCAGTTGTGAAGATGGTTGCTGTCCTTGCGATAGGTAAGATTCGCTTTTTGTTATCTGAAGAAATTTTTTTCGCGATTTTTTTTTGTTATAAAATTAACTTTAATAAAATCACGTTTAGTTAATTTATTAGTTCAACAGAAAAATTTATAGGTGTTCTAGAAAGAAAAAGCAATATATTTCTCATACTATGGGTATACTAACTAAATGCTGCTAATAAAACCATAAGGCTATAAAACGAAAACCTTCTCCAAAATTCATTGAGAACATTTTATTGGTGCGACAATGAAGGAAAGAGAAACCTATTATTTCTGCTGTAATAATTTAACAACCCTGTAAATTAGTCTTAAGGCAATGATTTAATCAGAGGAAATCTTTATTTTAGTCCTTACCTACAGAGAATTTGAAATCATTTTTTTTACTTTCAGGTAAGGGAAACATAAAGAAAAAGTTTTAAAAAAGAAATCTTTACAAGAAATTTGCAAAAAGAAATCTTTACAAGAAATTTGCAAAAAGAAATCAATTAGTTTGGGAAGATTAAATTTTTTCATTTTTAATTGAATGAAATTTCAATTTTATTACAATTTTTAATTGGGAAGAAAATTAATTGAGACAAATTAGTCTAATTAATTATTATTGGAGCAACAGTGCCACACCACAAGCATCCTCTCTTTGCACAAAATGATGCTATATTGATGCACAATAATTGTCTTCTAAAAATAACTCGCATCTACTTTATTGAAAATACAATTTTAAAAATAAATTATTTTATAAAATTGAATTAAATGGGAATAAAATTTTTGTTTTTTGCAGTATGCATCCTGTTTGTGAATTGCTACAGCGTTAATCTTGGTATGGCAGTGCAGAATATCTTCACGGCAGCTAAGCTCGTGGCAGTACTCATCGTTATTCTCGGAGGCGCATACAAATTATTCCAAGGCAACACTCAACACCTGCAGAATGCATTTACAGGACCTACACCATCTTTCGGTGTGATTGCAACAGCTTTCTACACCGGTCTTTGGGCCTACGATGGATGGAATAATCTCAACTATGTGACTGAGGAAATTCAGAATCCCAGCAAGTAAGTCTGCTAAATGAAAATTTCACCCAAATATTCTTTTTTATTTCTTTAAAAAAAAACAGGAATCTGCCTCGCTCCATCATAATTGGAATACCTCTTGTGACCCTCTGCTATGCTCTCATAAATGTATCGTACTTGGCGGCAATGTCAGCATCTGAGATGATCGAGTCCGAGGCAGTTGCCGTGACGTTCGGGAATCGTATTTTGGGCGCCTTCGCCTGGCTAATGCCACTCAGTGTGACCATTAGTACGTTTGGTAGTGCAAATGGCACCCTCTTTGCTGCTGGACGGTAAATATGATCATCTGCGCCTCCGCCAGCGTGACCAATTTCTAATTTCTAGTCTCCACTCTGTGTCTCCAGTCTGTGCTTTGCTGCCAGTCGTGAAGGACACCTCCTGGATATTCTCTCCTATGTCCACGTGAGACGTCTCACACCAGCTCCTGGACTTATATTCCACGTAAGAACTCTCCGTGAGCGTGTTAAAGAATTTTACGAGATTTCTTTTGTTTTTTTTTCTTTACCTTCACACAGTCTTTGATTGCGGCAGCAATGGTTATCTATGGAACCATTGACACCCTCATTGATTTCTTCAGCTTTACAGCATGGATTTTCTATGGTGGTGCTATGTTGGCCTTAATTGTGATGCGCTATACTAAACCCAACTATCCGAGGCCCTATAAGGTAAAATTATTCTTTTCTTTTATATATTTTTTCTTAATAGAAGACCAAGAAAATCTCAAAAATACAGCAAAAAAAATTATTTGAATAATTGGCTCATTAGACTGTGTGTGATAGAAAAGAATTCTCTTTTTAATTCTAGGTGCCAATTATCATTCCACTGTTGGTTTTGGTGATCTCGGCGTATTTGGTCGTAGGCCCAATTTTTGATAAACCTCAAATCGAGTACCTGTACGCGGTGGGTTTCATATTGGCTGGACTGATTGTCTACGTACCCTTTGTCCACTATGGCATTCAAATCAAGTTTATGGGTAAGGCTTCTCTAAGAATCTTAATTAAAACATAATTTTTAGCATTCATCCCAAAATTTCCTTTTCTTTGCAGACAAAGTTACAATTTTCTTTCAAATGCTCCTCGAAGTGGTTCCCACGTCCACCATGGCGATGTTTGATTGAGCAAATGAGAAAAGAGGAAAGTTCTGCAAATTATTTGTGCTTCTGCACGATATTTTGCGTATAAATACAAACCAAAAAAAAAAAAGAAAAATAAATGTAGTGCTCCCCTTCTTCGTAAATGTTTCACCAAAAAGCAAGCCACAAAAGGTTAAAAAAAAAAACTAATGGGGCAGAATGGCACCGATATGAAAGAATTCTCTGTATTTTGTAGGTGCAGCTCAAAAAAAAATGCTTAAAAAAATGATGTACTTTAGTGATTAATTGTAAATGATGGAGACTTAATTGCAACTGAAAGTATATTAAATTAGTAAGAATGATGATTGAGGCAATAAGTTAAACGCGAGAACAAGAAAAAAACTATATCAGTGTTATATCGCTATATTGGCCCGACAAATTAGTTTAGCTTCTGTGCCAAAATCAAAAATTCACAAAATAAATATCAAAGGTGAAATTTTTAAAGATTTTATTTGTTTGTTCACAAAAAAAATTGAGAGAGAATGGAGGAAGTTAGTGAAATGTAAAAAAAAAGAATATCTTGTTGGGAATTGATGATTTTTAAAACAGATAAAATCAAGACAAAATGTGACTCTTCTCAAAGAACAGAAAAAATTTTATATAAGAAAACACATTATTTTTGTGTACCACAAATTGAGAAATAAAGTCTATATTATTAGAATAGAATTATAAATAGAATATAATTCATTGTATGTATTTCGTGCCTGCGAGAGATGTCTCTACCTTTTCCTTCTCTTCGTCGTTGCCAAGGTCATGGGGTTATCTGTTGAGGAAATCTTCCCGTAATCCTTGAGAACTTCAGCACCATCCTTTCGCTTTCGTCGATTCTTTGTGAATTTCTTGTGACTGAAAAGAGCTTCTCCGGTGGATTTTTTACCCAAAGTTTGAAAGGATTCCTGCTGAGCTGCTGTTTCCTTTGCTTGTTTCCTCTCCTTTTGGACTTCCTTGTAGTTCTTGTACTCTCTCTTTGGAGGTTTAGCCCCCAATTTTATTGCCATTGCAATTTGTGCTTTTTGCTTCTCAACCTCCTCAAAGCCCGATAAACCAAATTTTATCACATCGTGACGAGCTCTGCGAATATCAAAAATCTCCTCTTTCGTATTTTCTAAAAATAATAATAGTAAAAAACAATAAAATATCAGAGGAAAAAGATCGTTGATTTTCTAACCGAAATTTTAATTCAAATCTTGAATTTTCGCGAATTTCTTTTTTTTTTTTGGAAAATTGCGAAAAAACTAGTGGGTATTTTTTATTTTCACTGAATAGCCCCCTTTACTTACCGACTTTGCTGATAATTTTTTTCTCTTTGAGGTTATGTTCTCTGTGTTTGTTTTTCTCTGAACTATTTTTCTTCTCCTGAAATACAATTGGTGTAAATTCTTCTGTAATTTGCCCCCGCAGTCGCATTGCCTTTGTCGGAATCACTTCCAATCCGTCGCAAGTGGACATTTTTACTATAAAATAATATGAATGACAAAAAATAATCAACTTATCGATTCACGCGTTTGATACTAACCTGAAGTTTCAGGGCAAACTATTTTCATTCACTTCTACACTAATAAAAAAAAGTTATGCTAAATTGTTATTCATTTATTCATTATTATCATTATCTAAAATATTTCAGTACATATTTTGTTTATTTATTTGAAATAATTAGAATTCTCAAATCTTTAAGAATTTACCGAATTTACCATGAAAAATAACATTTTGTCAGCCATTTAGCTAAAAGATCAATTTACACCTACAGTGTAACATCGGCTAATGCAAAAAAAAATCAGAGACGTTCCAAGCAAAAACAGCAGGCTGTGGTCTTTTTAGTGGAGAAAAATGTCGGACGAGAGTTTTGCAAATAGTTTTCCAACAAATAAAGTTCTTAGCAAGCAGTTGAAAAGGAAAGCAAGTGACTTTCTAAATTCACGCAAAAATGCTAATAATTTGGTTGATATAATTCAGTGCCTGGAAGTAAGGGAAAAGGGTGAAAATGAGGGGTGTGTGTGTGCGTGCCACTGCAACATTTTCTTCTCATCTCTCCGCAGAAATCCATTGGCGACCAAAATGCCTCCCCAATCATCCCATGTGTTCTGGCGTTGGAGACAATATTCACGGAACTGCTGAAAAATCACTCCATGGTGATTGCCGTGCAACCCCTGAAGCCAAAAGGTGGGCGTGAGAAAAAAATCTGCAACGCAATTTTTCACCATCAAGCAGCCATTTTTGTCATCGACTACTTTGACTAATTTTTTGAGGGCTCTGCTTTCTTTTTTTTTGGTTTTGTAGAGAATTCTCCGGAAGTTCAGTACCGAGAATGGCTACGTGATCGCTATGGGGAAGCGTATCAGTTCATTCTCAAGTGCATGTGCCTGGAGAAGACGTCCGAATCAATTCAGGCTCTCGCCACGGCAATGAATCTCCTGGCGTACGAGGGTAGATTCCCAATTGATTACGTGACGGATTCCTCGTATTACTTTCCCTGCTCCAAATTGCGCAGTGTTCTGCAGCATCTGCTGTCCGCTGAGAAGACCAATGAGCACCTCATTAGTCGTTTTCAGGAATTTGCAGCGTACCACGATGTTTTGCAGTATTCGTGGAAGTTCCTTCCTGGCATTACGCCTCGTGGTCAGATTCCGAGTGAAATCTACGTGGATAATTACTTAAACCTCATCAATTCAATGCCAATCAAGGGTGTGGAACAGGAGCAGATTAATCTACTCTGTGATAATTCAGGTGAGATACTGAATTTTAACATAAATTTATGTTTCCGGAAAAGATTCTAATCTAATCCTTTTGTCTCTTCTATGTGTGTGTAGACAAAGTTAAGATGGTATTTGACTACCAAGTTATTCGGAAGAATATCAACAAATCCTGGGCATGTGTAATGCACTGGCAGCACAGAGAGGCAACACATCAGAAGGTCCTGATGGTCCTCCTCGAAAGGGTTCTACCTCATCTCGATAAACCACTGGCCCTCACAGACTTCCTCATGGATTCCCTTGATGCAGGTGGTGCCATTAGTTTACTAGCTTTCCAGGGAGTGTTCACGTTAATCCAGGAACACAATCTCACGTACCCCTTTATCTACGAGAAGCTCTACTCGATGTTTGAACCCGAAATTTTTCATACGAAATTCAAAGCGCGCCTCTTCTACCTGGCAGATCTCTTTCTTAGCTCAACACATCTGCCGGAAGCCCTTGTGGCGGCTTTTGTAAAACGCCTCGCACGTCTCACATTAGTTGCACCGCCGCAGGACATTGTTATATGCTTGTATTTCATTGGGAACCTCATAATTCGCCATCCGGGACTAAAGAGACTCATTTGCCATCCAAATGGGGGCCAGGTGACGCGAGATCCCTTCATAATGGATGAATGTGATCCAACAAAATCCAATGCCATTGAGAGCTCACTCTGGGAAATTGCAGCACTCCAGAATCATGGGATTCCCTCAATTGCCACAGCTGCGAAATTCATTTCGAATCCCCTGCCGACAATTGAGTGGGATTTGACGCAAGTTGTGGGTGTTACGGAGGACGACGTAAGAATTATTTTTTGTTGTTAAAAATTGTCAACATTTCCCACTAAAAGATATTTTTTTTTATTTTTGAATTTTTTCAGCTCTTTGATCAGGCCATTAAGAAAAGTTCCAAGGCGGCTTTTCTTACCTTTGACAGACCAACTTCGATGTTTGTACCAAAAGGCGATAGGACGCAGGAATTTTGGAAGTTATTTTAAAACACAACTAATTAGGAGATTTTATTGAAATTTGTTACCCAAATCTTATAATATTTTACAATTTTAAATTGAAGAATAATAATGTCATTCAACAACCTATCTGCGGTAATTGTAATTTGATGATACACATATAGGAATTCAATTAAATTGAATTTTTCTGAATTTTCCAACAAAATTTGTTGTTTTATTTTTTTATTTGCTGAACAAATTAATAATTTTTGCTGACAGTTTAAGAGATTTTTCTGATCTGCGCTGAACAGCTGATGCGTAGTGAAGGTGTCAAAGAAATGTAAACAAAACTTATTTTTGTTGTGCGCTTGAAAAAAGAAGAGAAAAAAAATGGAAAACTCCTCAACAGTTTCACTGAGAATATGTCAGGAAGGACATGCAAATGCATTGGCACTCAACAAGGATTGCACGCAGATTGCAGTGGCGGGCAGGAGTCTCCTCAAGGTATTTTCAATTGAGGCAGAAAAATTCGTGGAAGTATGCAATATGCGCGGTGGGAAGAATCAAAATCTCAGCTATTCCTCAAACGATGTGGCCTGGAGTTACTTGGAGCAGAACATCCTGGCCACAGCAGCCACCAATGGGGTGGTATCGGTGTGGGATCTCTCCCGCTTTGGTCGCCATAAGCAGCTTCTTGTCTACAATGAGCACGAAAGGACGGCACATTCGGTCATGTTTCATCCCACTGAGGCTAATCTTCTCATCTCGGGCTCCCAGGATGGGACAATCAAGTGCTTCGATACACGAAACGATAAAGGGGCTGTCATGACGTACTTTAGCAATTCAGAGAGTGTGCGAGATGTGAAATTCAGCCCTCACAATCCCAATACATTTGCTGCAGTTTCGGAGAATGGAACTGTACAGATTTGGGATATTAGGAAGTAATATAGAATTTGGAAGCTCGTAGGAAGCTCATCTTGATGGATTTTCTTTAAATTTTTCAGACCTGAGAAGTGCACGAATCAATTTACAGCCCACAGCGGACCAATTTATACGTGTGATTGGCATCCAACACAGCAATGGCTTGCAACAGGAAGTCGAGATAAGCAGATAAAGGTAAAGATTCCCAGCTGGATCATTTGATTTCATTTGATTTAATTGATTATTTTCCCTGTAGATTTGGAACATGGGCTCCAAGGCAACGTTGGAACACACCATCCATACAATTGCCGTTGTGGGACGCGTGAAGTGGCGTCCGGACAAGATGTACCATATTGCCAGTTGTGCCCTTGTTGTGGACTACAGCATCTACATATGGGATGTGCGACGCCCCTACATCCCGTACGCTTCCTTCAATGAGCACACAAATGTAACAACTGGGATTGGATGGAAGGGAAGTGATCCCTACGTGTTGCTCTCCACGAGTAAAGACTCCACAATCTACAAACATGCCTTCAAGGATGCTCATAGACCGTCAATGAGAGCCAATCCACAAGGAGCATCTGTCAACTACCGCGGGGATCTCCTCTATGCTTACAAGACCAAAGTGCCACCACCAATAACGGCCAGCAATTCCAAGACGAGTCTTATAAGGTAAAAAAAAATGTCAATTATCCGGATGTTTGATATTTATTCATTTATTTGTATTTCAGCTCCAGACCGAAGCAACCCACAAAGACTGATCACTTCCACCTGGCCAAATCCAATTTGCAGAATTTTATTTCAAAATCAGACCAAGGAAATTTCACAAAGGACGTCTCCCACTTATCGCCCCTCCGGGAATTTTTATGCCTCAAAGGATGCGCTCGGGAGTACAAGCTAATGGGGAAGAGTCTCGCAGATCTGTGTGAGCACAATATAAATGTGGCCAAGAAATATGGGAAAGTTCATGTGGCAATGCTGTGGATGTGGGTGAAGAATCTCTATGCCTTCTCCATGAGTAGCAATGTTAAATCCGAACCACGAACATCCACTAGTGGTTCCAATCTTCTTGGTAGTCGTCTCATGTCCCAAACATCCAATCAATCTACAAATGTTTGGGAGGAAATAATTGGGAGTCGTGATGATGATGAGAGTATCGGGTAAATAGAGCAAAGAATAAAGGAAGTTCTGCAAAACTCATGGAGCTAATGAGATCTCCTTCTCATTTCAGACTGAAAGCTGATGACCAGAATGCCATGGAACAAAAGACAGGAGAGCTATTCAGCAGCACGCATACAAGAATTGCCTATCCTCCTGTAAATGATGGAGAGTCTGACATGTCATTCAATGATTTCATCTTTGGCGATCAGGAATTGACTATTGAGCACATGGATTGTGTGAAGAATTTGAGGAATGGCTTCCTGTACGTTGGTCCGCATTTCTGCAAAGAGTGGTCATTACCCAATTCCCCGTTAATCGGAAGTGATTTACATGCGGCAAAGCATGAAACACCACCAGAGAGTTCCCAGGAAACCACACCGGTGTGTCCGGGAAGATTCACAATCTAATTAACCAATTTTAATTGAAAATTTTATCTTTTTCTTCAGCCTCCACATCCGCCGAATTTGATAAAAATGAGTTTCATGCCGTACGTTCCACTTTGGGAACCTCATGACGTTCTTGCCGATTGTCTCATACTCCAGGCTGACATTGGGGATGTACAAACAGCCGTATCCATCCTCATTGCTCTGGGTGAGAAGAGGAATGAATTGCCAATTGATAAAATCATTCATGTGAGTACAAAAAAAGGTTTTTTTTATGCCTAAAAAATCCTTTCTTTTTAAATGATTTTGTGATTTTAAATAGGAAAATTGGCTTCTGGCGTACATTGATCTCCTCCATCGGCATCAAATGTGGAATGAAGCTGCAGAAATTATGAATTTATCATGGATTCCCAATATTTGCATGCTCAATGAACAATCCACGGCAGTCTATACAAATTGTGGCATTTGCGGGAAGCACCTCACGAATAAATGGCATTGCACCAAATGCCGCTCCTCCGATGCATCCAAATGCAGTGTTTGCAATACAATCGTCCGTGGACTCTATGCATGGTAAAAATTCATTTAAATCATTAAAAGAATTTGAATATTGAGTGAAAGATTTTGCTTTGTTTTTCCAGGTGCCAGGGATGCTCTCACGGTGGTCATCTTGAACACTTGAAGCAGTGGTTTACCGTCCACTCTAGATGCCCGATATGTGGACACTTGTGTGAATACGAATAAAACAAAACAAAAATGAGATTTATTACAAAAAAATGGTTGTTTATTAAAAAGTTTATTTTGGAATACATATTTTTTTTTAAACAACTTTAGTTCTTCAATATTGCTTTAATTAGAATTAGAAAAGAATTATCCTGCATGTTCTTAACGTTAGTGTACCGTGATAGTCCAGAACTTTTTCCTTCATGACAAAAAAATAGCATGTAAATCCGCTATGGAAAAATAGTAGGACAGTCCAATAGAGTTTCCCACGATAGTTTTGCGTCATAAGAGAAGAAGTTGTTTATAGTGATGACTGTGAAAAAATGGCACACGGAATAGATTTTGGGATAAAACCCTTTTTATCGTCAAATTACACGTCTTTAAGCCAAAATGATATCACAAACCTCGTAAAGGCCATCATTAAGTAGTAAGTAGTGTGAAAATCTCGCAAAATAGCACGGATTTGGTGGTGAAAAGTGCAAAAAGATTTTGGTCGGAGCTCGCAATGGCGGCTGCGACAAAGAAAATTTTCACAAAAATTCATTATTTAATTGCGTCTCTTTTGCAGTGAATACGACATAATTGAACACGATGATGTCTATGATCAATTCTTCACATCCATGGCTGCCCTGGCGGCCGATGGGATCAGCGCGCAGTGCAATTCAAGTGAGTCTGGGAGCCCCCATTTCGCCATATTGCGTTTTTTTCTTTCGTTCGAGGGAATACCGTCAAGTCATCCAAGAGAAGAAGTTGCGGGAAAAAGGGGATTAACAGCTAATCCTTTGTCTTTTGCAGTTTGCCACTCGCAAATGGATCAAGTTACGGAAGCAACGAGTATTCTCATGCGTTTCCTACTGAATCGCCTTGAGAACTCCTCAACAACGGAATGCAAGATCCTCCTGGGGCCCCTGAAAAGCCTGTGCGAGGGCAAGAGTACCCTCAATGTGCTCGATACCACTGTGTTACTTGCAATGCTGAAGAATGCCAAACAACCGGAAACGACTAAGAGTCCACCACCGAATAGTGACAAAGATAGCCCAAAGTCAGAGATGAAGAGATCCCGCTCGGATCTCTCCTGTGTCATTATGCAGCAATTGACTACTCCCCTCATGAGCGGCACCTACACCTGGACTCCACTCAATGAGGAGCAGAAGGATTGCTCGGTAATTATTGAGAATATTATAACGAAGAAATCATTGAATTTTAATGTTTTTTGTTTGTTTTGCAGCAAATCTTCATTAAAGCCAACATTGCCTGCCTTCAAGCCCTCAATGCTGGCAAT
Source organism: Lutzomyia longipalpis (assembly GCF_024334085.1). Taxonomy (NCBI): domain Eukaryota; kingdom Metazoa; phylum Arthropoda; class Insecta; order Diptera; family Psychodidae; genus Lutzomyia; species Lutzomyia longipalpis. Next base: position 329,900 of record NC_074707.1, read on the forward strand.
GTGATTCTCAATGTTTGTACGTCCCTACCGATTTTGTCACGCTACCGCATCAAGTACGAGGAGAGTGCACTTCAGGGGAAGAATCTCTACTTGCCCCTGACGCACTCAGAGGCAACAACAATCAAGAATACCCTTCCTCAGATGTCAGCAGATATTCTCATCTTGTACACGGCGCTCTCAATTCCCGCCATTGAACCCCTAACACCCAATAAGATCATTCAGTTGTCACAGTGTGCAATGTCAGCACTCTACTGTGCTGTTCTCTCATCCATCTACGGCAGTGTCCTCAGCTTGCCGAGTACGAGCTCGGGGAAATCCGGCCCACAGCAACAGCAACAAAGCCAGCCGGCAAGTTCTAGTGGTCAAGCACAAAAGGACAACACAGATGGGGAATCCTCCGACTACCATGCTGCTGTGGTGGTCAATAAAGCCCTTGAGATCTTCGTGAAGATTGGGACAATCTTTAAAAACTCCACCCGAAGTCATATTTATCACAATCACTTCTGCATGGGAGCATGGCTCCTCATAACTGGCATTCAGGGGGCAATGGGTGCCTCTGGATCTGGTGGGGTGAAGCAACAGGCTCATCATCAGGCCACACAGCAAGTTGAGGTAAAGTCTCGACAGCAGAAACGGCAACAAATGCAGCCACAGCTACAGATTCACGAGGAGCAGCAGCAACTTGAGGATTTGCAGCAGATTGAAGATGAAATACTCCTACATGGCGATACAGCTGAGGAGGGAATTCCCGAAGAGATGGAAGAACATCATCATCATACCGGAGAAGATCCCACAGAGCAGCCACAACAACCATCAGTGGGTGCTTCACAGCAAATCTCAGAGGAGAAGGGAAAGAGTCCCTCAAAGAGTGCAGAAGCGACTCTTCCGCAAATTCCTTCGCCTCGTGTGAATTTATTCAAAGTCCAACAAGGATTTGGTGTGTTGAATGATGCAATTGCAACACTCTGCCTTGTTTTGCTCACTGAACTCATTGATGACCTCAAAGTGGAATCACGTTCGGGGGATGATGAATTCTTCGATGATGAACCCCCAGAGGCGGCTGGATTTGACATTTTGGGACAATACACATCCCTCCAGCGTGTCATTCGGGTACTCACGAGTGCAACACTCCAGCAAATGCTAACCTTCCTCGCCACTGTCTCCTACAGGAAGGCCTGTGCTCTACGTCGTGCAAGTACCAAAAACCCAAATGATGACGAACCCATAAGTTTCAGTGACTCCACGACGTATTTCAATGAGACTTTTGTCTGCTCCCAAGATTCAGAGACGGAGGAGGAAGACAGTGAGAGCTATCTCGGTGAGGAAATTAATTTAAAGAAGAAGAGTTTTTCATGACTAAAAGATTTTATTTTTCTTGCAGGATTGTGGTTCAAGGAGACCCTTTCGCCGGAAGGGAATGAAGAACAAACAGAAGCAGCTGCTCAGGATGCCGGGAATGAGAATGGAAGTGGTGTTGTAACGGCTAAAGATGAGCCACATGAATATTTGGATCTTGCTGCGCAAATTTTTACCTTTTTGGATTCATCTCTGGGGGCGAATCATCACTATTTGTGCAAGTATGTTAAGAGTGGTTTGAGTGAGCAACAAATTGTCCTCCTGGCAAACATACTGAAGGATCTGGATCGTGATGCATCGCGGAGTGAGTGCGAAAATGGTGGATGTGCTCGTTGGCAGGGTGCTATGGTGCGATTTGCAGGATCTCTGGGGCGCTATTTGCACAATTTGATCTCTTCGGGTGTCTTGAATGAGTCCCTGCAGTCGTCGCTGTTGCTGCATCTTGGTGTGTCACCGTGGACAAATGATACAAATTGGCCACTACAGGTGTATCCGCGTACATTGGCGGTTCTCGTGCAAATTCTCCTCCTTAAGCCGTGTCAGGAGAAGGAAGCTGCCTGCCTGTCGGTGTGGCATCGCTTGGTTAATACACTCGTGCAGGGAGTTTGCTCAGAACAGCAGCAGCAGCAGCAGGGATCAGATGCGGATGGTGATGATTTGAATGTGGAACATACGCAGCTATTGCTCTTTCTGTTTCACACGTTGAATCTCATGCAGAAGAAATCAATTTTGTTGCTAACAGCTGGTGGGGTTATACGTTGTGCGGAAGTTTGTCGTTGCATCACCCCGGATAAGCCATTGAGGGATGGTCAGATAATGCTCCTGTCGCGTCTTTTGCTGTTTCTGGAGTACCTCATGAAGCATCTCTACAATCCACCGGCAAATGTTCTCGAGCAAGTACGTTGGAATTTATTTAGTGTGGTTACCCTTGAGGCTGCTCAAAAGGTTGATGTACTCAATAATCGGGCAAAATTGATTTCCTTCCGGAAGGACATTGAGGATAAATACAAGAAACTTGCACCGGAAGTTAGTGCCTCAACGGGGGTACGTCCGAAATTCTATACAATCACCCCGTGGGAATTGAAATTGCAACAAGAATTCAAAATGGATGGGTTAGCGTGGAATTTTATTCTCTGTACACCGGATAAGTTGAAGTATCACCTTCTAATTGATGCTCTCATTGATATTTTGTCCGTGACGGATATTTGCACGGGGAAAGTTCCCTTCCAGACATTGTGTGCCGTTCAGTATTGCTTTAGTTTGTCGTGGAAATTGATTTTGGGTATGGCCCCATCGACACCACATGTGGAGGATTTGATAACGGATAAACCACCGAATTTGCATTCACTCATTTGGTCAATAAGGTGCATTCAACCTGTTTCACATTCGCATTACTTAATTGTGAATAGTCTCGTGAAGCAGGGGATGTATACGCAATTTGCTGAAATTTTGTGGAATAAGGTGACAGAGCATGCGGCTGATGTGAGAAGTCGGATGAATCAAACAATTATTGGGCTTGATCTCTTTGCAAAGAACTTCCAAAGTGCCTCACCGAGGTTGTCAAAGGTCATCCTAATTGATGCTTTACTGTCTCACTTGTATGCTGTGTACTGGGCTGAATCAAATTCAAAGATGAAAGTAGAAAATAATGCTTCAAGCAGTGGCGCAACAACAACAACACCCACAAGCACTTCAGTTGTTGTTACATCTCCGGAATCTCTCACAGCGGGAGCAGTTGGTGGTATGAGTGAGAGTGAGGCAGCATCAGGGAAGCATCATTCATGCCTGGGGAATGTAACACGTGATGAAATGGTTGGAACATTGCGGCTGAAACTTCTCGATGTCATTGATATTTTGCTGGATTTCCTGCATAAGACAACGGTGAAGAGTCTCTGTGGTCAAATCCCCATTCAACTGATGGAATCCCTCATTTCCATTACGAGCTCCAAAACAGCCTTTTGCTCGGACATAACAAATCATTTCTTGAGCGTTCTCACTGGACAGGATAAGGATGTTGTTAATATCATTTGGACAATGGAACTAACACTCAGCACCGAAGGGAATTTGAGTCAGAATATCAATCAACCCGTTGAAATGCATACCCTTGGGGTGATTGATGCCCATCTTACGGAAATATCAAAATATTCCATCTATTCAATCCTCATGTCACTCAAGCATACACTCAAGTCTGCCCTCAAGGTCTTGTCGTACCTTCTACCGCTTAACAAATGTGATCAACTGTTGCAGAAGCGCTTGGAGAATATGCTGATTCCTCTAATTTTTGACATTCGTACAATGTATCTGTATGAAACGGCCAATGAATGCTTGGAAATTCTCCTTGGGGAAGACTACACGTCTGATTCGTACCAATTTCTCTCCTACAGCTGCATCCTCAAGCACACCTACAAGCTTGTCATTGATTATTGCGAACTATCAGCGGGTGGAACAACAGAAATGAATCTCGATGAGACAATTTTGCATTATGTTTTCAAATTTTGGGAATCAATGCTGGATAAACAAATGGGAATGAAGGCAATGCATGAATTCTTCTATGAATCAAAATGTGGGAGTTTAGTTAGTATTCTCCTGTCATTCTCCAACACAAATATGTCTCAGGTGTACTCCACGAAGGTCTTGCAGTTCTTTGAGAAACTCTTCCAGGCATCCGAGAGGCCTGAAGCGCAATTTAATTTGAATGAATTGTGTCAATCAATTGCGGAATTGGGTACATGTGATCCGGCAAAGCTAAAAACATGGCTGAGTCATATTCTCTTGGGTCCGGGTGGTGGTGTAACAAATGCCGGGATGTCCAGCAATAATTCCAGCAATGTGCAAACACCAACGAATGTTGCAACGACGGCATCAGCTGTGGCGAATATTGCTGAACAAATTGTCCAGACATCCAATGATAACGTCGAAGTGGTTGATATGGAGATTGATGATGAATGTGTGGGAGCATCGGGTGGTGGTGGTGCAACGAGTGGTTGGCAACAGGGTGCGAGTATTACGACAAATCGCAGTGAAACACCCAATGAGGAATGCCTGGAGAAGAATGGGCGTCTCCTGCAGACACTCACAAAGTACATTGTGAGTGAGACGCGTCTTTCCCCATCAGTTTCAGGGGTTCTATTCAATGCCCTCATACAGATTGCACAGAATCTCCTTTGCCCGGCACAAGATGCCCTTGAATTCACTGATCTCCTGCAGGTTATGGTAACCCTGGCTGATGCGGGACACGGAAAAGGGCATGCGGTACTCTTTAGTGCTGCAATTGAATGGCTCGAAGTGTCCAAGAATCACGTGCTGGAGAAATCACTGAATAAATTGACGGCAAAATCGGGTGTTGCCCTGGAGAATGTCTCATCATTGTTGCAGTACATGAGTGATTTGCTTCAGGGTTTGGGCTCAACGGGAAGTAGGGCATTTAGTCCACCGTGGGAGGAGGATAATCCACCGGATATGGATGATTTTATCGACGATGTGGGGGCTGATGATGAAGATAGCGTCGTTGAGGATTCCGACGAGGACAGCCTTGGCAATAAACTCTGCACCTTCTCCATCACACAGAAGGAATTTATGAATCAACATTGGTTAGTTACCTATACCTAATGTACACTAACCTAAAAAAGTTTCTAGGCAAGGCTAAAATGGGGTATTTTTGAAGGCAAATTTCCAGTGGTTATATCTAGATTTCAAAAGTTTTATTAGTTTTGAAAAGGTACATTTCTCACTTTTCGAAAACTGGTAAATTTTTGAAAATCGGTCAACCCGTTATTTCTTGGCAGCCATTTTGGTAAAGCTAGTTAAAAGTATTTTTTTTTCACAATTTTTACAAATTTTCACTTTGACCGTTTGCATCTCGGCCGCTAGTGCACCGATTTTGACAAATAGAGTATAGTTGGAAAGGTAATTTAATTTCCTTTCCGAATCTAGATAGTTTTTGAAAATCGGTCAAGCGGTTAGGTCGTGGCAGCCATTCTAGTGAACCATTGTGAAAAAATACACTACGCCTGTGGTTGACCGATTTGGACAAACTCGGATTCAAATTGTAGCTAATAATGCCCTCTCACTTTTAAAAATGTACTGGTAAGCTGACCAAGCTTACGAGAGCTGTGTTTCTTTCAGTATACCAATTTTGTGAGAGCAAACTAGAGCGTAAATTAATTTAAATACGCGCAAAGTCGGGAAAACTTTAAAAATCATCCCCCAAGAAATCTTTAAAACCCATATCTCAAATTCATAAATTTCAAAATTTTGTGGTTATTAAAAATGTTGGACGGAAGGGTGGGGGGGGTGGATTTGACCTCATAATCGCATTTCTTCCGGTCGATATTTAATCTTTGCCGTTTACCGCAAGTCTCTATCTATCACCGTTCTCTTGCAAATAAACTCTGAATTCCGGACGGACGAACGGTTCATCCCAAGTTTGAGCTCGATCTGACGACTTTCGATTTTGCTCGGTACACAAAAGCTGTGTCTGAAAGAAATACAGCTAATATTGATTTTTAAGCAGTTTTCTACAGATTTCAATCAGATATCAGACACAAAATCTACTTGTAGAAAAGAAACTTGAAAGTTAGAATGAGTGGTGACTTCAGAAGTCTATATCTCCGGTTCTACATCACCTAGAACGGTTATCGATCTATCGTTGGAAAGGTCTCAATGTCTTCTACAACATACTAAAAAATCGTGGCAATCGGACGAGTAGTGTAAAAACTATAGTAGTTTTGAAAAATGTGGAAATCACGGTCCTAATATAAAAAAATATGACCTATGACTTCTAGCGGCCAAACCGGTAACTGTCCCGGGCTGGGACCACCTGGCTTTTCTTTCTAGTGTCCCAAAGAAGATTTACTGAGATTTTGATCCTTTGCATTTTGCTGCATTGTCCTTTGCCTTCAAAAAAAAAAAACCCTATTTTAGTATTGTCCGGAAATTTTTTGATGGTAATGTACCTCTTAATTTCGTTCTCTTAACATTAAAAAATAATTTTTTTTCTCTTTTATTAGGTATCACTGTCATACGTGCAAAATGGTTGATGGTGCTGGAGTTTGTTCAGTCTGTGCTCGTGTTTGCCACAAGAATCACGATATAAGTTATGCCAAGTACGGGAATTTTTTCTGTGATTGCGGAGCAAAAGATGATGGTAGTTGCATGGCACTTAGTCCACGAATTAATGTACAAGAAACCACAGCAATGTCCGCTGCAGCAGTAATGGGACAGAATGTTCTGGATGCAGATCACGTTATTCCAAGTTCCCTACGGAGGCGTGTATCGAGCCCACAGCCATCGATGGCAAAGGATAGGGGAGGAGGAAGTGGGGAGAATACGTATGGTAGTTGTGAACGTGAATATCACATGGCAAAGGTGATTGATGCATCCAAAGAAGCTCTAAATAATCACGAGCAGTGGAAGGCTGTTGTGAAGTTTGTTTTGGATTTTTTTGAATTAATTATGCCCGCTGTGAGGGAGAATTGTGCAAAGTATTCGAGTGTTGGATGCCATTTGAGGGCTAAAAATGCCCTTGAGCGTTTGCACCATCCGGACAAGACATTTGCAATAAGTGATCAAATTATGGTGTCAACAATGGGTTCACAAGAGGGGGCATTTGAGAATGTACGGATGAGCTATTCAGGGGAACAAGGGCAGACAATTCGGCAGTTGCTTTCAACGAATCTCGTGAGACGCGTTGCACTGTGCTGCCTATCATCGCCCCATGGGAAACGGCAACATTTGGCGGTGTCGCATGAAAAGGGGAAGGTGACAATTTTGCAGTTGTCAGCATTGCTAAAGCAACCGGATGTGGCAAAGAGGAAGTTAACACTGAATCGTCTTTCATCTGCACCAATCCCATGTACAGTGCTGTCGTTGGCTTCAAATCCCGCCAATGAGGACTTTTTGGCCGTTTGTGGCCTCAAGGAATGCCACATCCTTACATTTACAGGTAGCGGATCACTCAGTGAGCACATTGTGTTGACGCCACAACTTGAAACGGGGAATTTCATCAAGAGAGCCATTTGGTTGCCGTCGTCACAGACAAAATTGGCCCTTGTAACGGCGGATTTTGTGAAGATTTACGAATTGGCTGAAGACACGTACAGTCCGCAATACTACTTCCTCGTACCCAGCGGGAAAATTCGTGATTGTACGTTTGTTCATCAGGAGGATCAGTACTATATGCTCCTAATGGCGTCTTCGGGGTACATCTACACACAACCACTTGCCAATGAGAGTCTTGCAAAACATGGGCCATTCTATGTGACAAATACCCTGGAATTGGATCATCCACACATAAAGGATGTCAATGGACAAATTGGTAATGGTGGTGTCTCCATCTACTACTCCCACGTTCTGCAAATGCTCTTCTTCAGCTACACACAAGGGAGGAATTTCATGGCACCCCTTGTGGATGTTAATGCGGGCGTAAAGTGTGTCGTTCAACTCCAAACGGGTCCCAATACGAAGAACTCATCAAAGGGACCCCTTCAACCGCTCTGTCAATGGACAGAAATTCCCGGACATCCTGGTTTAGTTTGTGCAATGATGCAAACATCCAATAATCCCGTTATCTTCATGCTCAAACCCGATAGTATTGTCATGCAGGAGATTAAGGCTACATCGTCAAAAGCTAAAATTATGGATATGGTTGCTATTCGGCATGCTGTATCAGGTGTTGAAAAGACCACACTTATTTTACTCTGTGAAGATGGGAGCTTGAGAATTTTTTCAGCTCATCCCGAAGGTACAGGCTATTGGATGTCACCGGAAGTTCAACCAGTTGGTAATCAACTCTATGCATCCTTCCTCCCCAAATCAGCAAGGCGCAATAAGAGGAATTCCAACAAAATGGCAGCCCTCAATGCTGCAGCAGCTGCTAACAAAACGGGTGGAGCAATTGGGCTAACACAGCCAACATTCCCAATTGATTTCTTTGAGCATTGCACCCTTATGACAGAAGTGGAATACGGTGGGAATGATTTGTTGCAAATTTACAATACAACCCTCCTGAAGCATCGTCTAAATTCAACGGGATTGTACGTTATGTCCAGCAAAGCTAATGGTTTCACACTGGAGGTGTACAATAATGATCCAAATATGGTAATGACGGGTGTGAGGATTCTCATTGGGAGTCAAGACCCACAGAGAGCACCCACAGCGGTGACACTACACGGACGTACAGTTACGACAATTGTTCAACGTCCACGATGGTTTGATTTGCCATTAACACGCGAAGAGAGCTTAATGAGTGATAAGAAGCTCTGTGTGGCATTTGGGGCATCACAAGATCCGGAAAATGTTTGTATGTTGGACAGTATAAAGATCTATGGGAAGACAAAGGATGTCTTTGGTTGGCCTGAGGAACAGGATGATGTAGCAGCTGCAGCTGCAGCTGGTGGCTCATCAGGGCAGGCAATTGGTGCACAAACAACAGCTTCGGCGGCATCAATTGCAGCCGGAAATGCCATTGATGCGGAATCGAATTCCGTTCAAACGATCACAACACTCGATCGAATGGTATCCACGATGCTTGAAGTCCTTGACAGTGGAATAAGCTTGATTGGTGGTGTAAATGTTGATGAGGAGATTAAAGCAAAAGCCGTGGATGTTTCAACGGCTCTCCTTATCTTTCCAACACCAACAATTGTGCAAAATCACGCCAAATGCGTCCTGGCGTCCCTTCATACCAATCGTCAAGCCTATCATGCGTACAAAGATAAGGAAATCCTCACAGAGATCAACAAAGAGCTCAATGCCATGTCTGAAGTGCGTGATCCCAAAAATATCGATCCTGAAGCATTCTATCGTCTTGTCCTCATGGCACGTGGGATTGCCGTGACACGTCCTCAAGCACTTTGGAAGATTTGTGGGGAAAATAACTTCCAAATGCTCCCGAAGTTGATGAAAATGATGAAGACACTCCATCAAATAACACCAACTGATGAACAACCAACACCAATTGTTAAGCGTGGCCTTAGTCACACGGAAGCCATTGTGCACTCAATTGTGGAAATTATCTTTGCTTTTGCGCTGACTGATCCGGAATTTGTGGGCTTAATGACGAAGTTCTTTGTTGAATTGCTCCTTGATAGTGGCATGACAATTAGTCATAGCACAAAGCAGGCCCTGATAAAGCTCCTTCGGCCACGTGTTAAGCGACGCAAGGTGCTCATTGGAAGTCCACCGGGGTGCTCAACACCAACTCCTTCATCAGCTCCACCTCCGGGAGTTGCTCCTATTGCATCTACATCATCTGCAGGAAGTTCCGGAGGAGCAGCAGTGGCTGGTGCAGCAGCAGCAGCAGCAGCTGGAAATGATGATTTGTATGCAGCTGTAATGCAAGAAGTTGATGCAATTGAGGGAATTGGATTGGAAGGTGCAGGAGCAGCAGCAGCTGTCAATCCCCAAGCATTGGCATCACTTGAGGCACTCCTCGGGGGGATACCGCAAATGTTGGATTTGCAACAGGATGCAGATGATGATGCCATCATGGAGATTGCCATTGCATTGAGTCTCCAGGAGCATGATGGGAATTTGAGTGGATTGCAACAGGGTCTGGCAAATATTCAGGGTCTTCGCGGGAGAACTCTGCAGAGTCTGCAGGCACTTGCAGCAGCTGGCGGTGTTGGTGGATACAGCAAGTAAGTAACAAATCGAAATAGTTTTCTTTGAAGCAACTTGAAATTTGTACAATTTTTTCCCGGAACTGTTGGATGTGCTTCCCGGAAAGTGCTATAAGTGGCTGAAAGTTGTACATTCATCCTGCCCAATGCATCAGGAAGTTTCTAAGGGATCTTAGGAACATCCCTTTCAACACCCGGCTGATCCTTGATTTCATTTAGGGGTCAAAATCTGTCCATTTAGAAAGTCTTCTCTGCAATTGCTTGAAACATTTTTATAGATTCAGATTTTGTCCTGAAGATGACATAAAGGATCAGCCGGGTGTTGAAAGGGAGGTTCTTAAGATCCTTTAGAAACTTCCTGATGCATTGGGCAGGATGAATGTACAATTTTCAACCACTTGTGGCACTTTCCGGGAACATATCAAACCTTTCTTTGATCTATTTATTTAATTTTACTTAAGTTTTAATTTTAATTTAATTATTTCCAGTGATCCGTCAGCATCTGTTGGTGGTTCTGACGATGAAGGCTCCAATGCTGCCACTGATGGTTCAACGCTACGCACATCACCTGCCGAACATGCCGGAAGTGGTGGGTCTGAGAGTGGTGGGAGTGGCGTTGAGAGCATAGGCGGTACATCTGGACGTAGTAGTACGTATGGTGATCAACCAAATCAATCACCACCACGTGAAGGAAATCTCCCACCACCACCACCACCGCCATCATCATCATCGTCACAAGCAACAGCAGCAGCAACAACAAATGTCCAAGAGAGTGTCATTCAGGAAGATCCGGAAGATACAACAGAGACGGAGAATGCAGCCAAATTGCACATTCTACGGTATTCAATTCTTGAGAAGATGATTGATAATTTTTGGGCACTTGATTGGGTTACGGGAACACAAGCGGTGTCCTTTATGCAAGTAATCCTTATGCTAACATCCGATCTCGATGGGAGTCAGGAAGCAGATCAGAATGTTATGCAAAAATTGTTGGATGCATTGATTGAGAGACTCGAAATGGTTCCATCGACACAGGGTGTTCAGGTAAGGAGGAAAAAATGTTTTTTTTTCTTTGAGCAAAAGCTGAAATATTTAAAAATAAATTCTTTCAGATGACAACAAGGACAGCAAAGACAGAAGTTCAATGGCTTATTTTGCGTATGTTGAGTGTTTTTATGGGTAAAGTGAAATCAACAACAAAATCTTCATCATCATCAGCTGGAGGAGGAGTACCTTCAACATCATCAATGGCAAGTGGTGGTGGATCAACAAGTGTGGCTGCTGCTGCTGCACCTCCAGCACCACCACAACCACCATCAAATGATAATGCAACATTTGTAGCATCAGCAACGGCAAATGCACTCATGAAGGCTGGTGCAATCCCGTACTGTTTGGTCCTTTTGGAATCCTTCCTACCATATTGGAAGAATGCATCGGCAAATGAGGATATGCCATCGAGTGGAGGAGGTGGTGCAACACTGAATGCTCCAATTGTAACAGTTCCCGGTGGGCCACCGAGTAATAAATTGCTAAAACCCACACAGTATGGACCCGTACCGGATATGCAACCATTCCACGTAACACAGACTTCCTGCTGCGTGGATCCCTATGAGAATTATCAGACACTAATCACGGAGATGGCTGTAAAGTTGCCCTATCAGATACTTAAGCTGTCATCGGGTCATCCATCGGCGTATGATTGGTACAGAAATATCTATGAGTACATGACATTCATTCTCTGTGAGTACATGCTGTACTGGCAGACACCCATCCTACGGCGACAGGTGCGTAAGCTTTTGCTATATGTGTGTGGGAATAAGGAGAAATATCGTCAAATGCGTGACATTCATGCCTTGGATACGCACATGAAGGCCGTGAGGAAGTGCACGGCGGAAGCTACTGGAAGTTGTGTGGCTGTATCACAGAGTAGTGGATCCGTGAATATACCCACCCTTGACTATGATGCCCTTGTTGAGCTCACTGAGCATTTGCGTGCTTGTCAGGAGATTGCATCAGTTCGCACGGGGAATTGGCAACATTTCTGCATTCGCATTCACACCGATATCCTTCCGTGTTTGCTACGTATAAGCTGTCAGCAATTGGATGAAGGGGTATCACCGATTATTTTGCAACTCCTCCAATCTGCTGTGTGCAATGCTGGTGCAAAGAATGCCGTTGAGAGTCGTGCAATGGTTAAGGAGCGGCGTGATCGAGAAAAATCTGAGGAGTCTGAATGTACGGCTGATTCGAAATTTGACCCGGCTCTCTGTATGGCACTTGTAGATCAAATTTTCACACAAGTTCAACCACAATTGCTGACAAAATTCATCCGACTCTTCCTCCTGGAGACAAATTCAACGAATCTCCGTTGGCAGGCACACAGCCTCATTTATGCATTCTACGAGAATAGTACAGCCGCACAAAAGGATCAGCTACTAAATCATTTGTGGAGCTTGTGGCCACTGCTATCGGCATATGGGAGACGTACAGCACAATTTGTGGATCTCATTGGTTTCCTCACGCTCAATACAAAATGCTCAACTGAGCGTCTTTTGCAGTACACCGAGCAAGCTGTAGTAGTTCTCAGGCAACAAAATGAGCTTCTCTCACGTCATCCCAATGCACCAATTTACACAGCTTTGGGTCAAGTACTCGAACTTGAAGGGTTCTACTTGGAATCAGAGCCATGTCTCGTTTGCAATAATCCCGAACTTCCAATGGCAAACATTAAGCTGTCATCCATTAAGATTGATTCAAAATTCACAACAACAACAGTTATAGTTAAACTCGTACAGAGTCACATCATTTCGAAGATTACCCTCCGCATTGCGGACTTGAAGAGAACGAAAATGGTGCGAACAATTAATATTTACTACAACAATCGTACAGTTCAGGCTGTTGTGGAGCTAAAGAATCGCCCAGCAATGTGGCATAAAGCACGCAAAGTGACACTCTCTTCGGGGCAGACTGATGCAAAAATTGATTTTCCCCTCCCAATAACAGCGTGCAATCTCATGATTGAATACGCTGACTTCTATGAGACAGTCACGGGGTCGAGTGAGAGTCTCCAGTGCCCGCGATGTAGTGCTGCTGTCCCGGCAAATCCGGGTGTTTGCAGCAATTGCGGTGAGAATGTCTATCAATGTCACAAATGTCGTGCAATTAACTACGACGAGAAGGATCCATTCCTCTGTCATTCATGTGGATTCTGCAAATACGCCAAATTTGACTACACCATCTTCGGTAGAGCTTGCTGTGCTGTGGATCCCATTGAATCGGCAGATGATCGTGCCAAGACGGTGCAAACGATTCATACGTCTCTCGAAAAAGCAGATCGAATCTATCGGCAGCTACAGGTGAGAGGGAATGTTCTTCAAAAAAAAAAACTAAGGGGTAGATTCTTCAAAAAAAAATCTTTTCTTTCAATTCGAAAATTATAAGATTTTCAGTATTCTGGGAATTTTTTTTAAAGATTTTGGCAGTTTATTTCTTCTTTTAATTGTGTTTTTAAAAGAAAAATATTGCTTCTCCATGAGGGGGGGGGGGGGGTCGTCTCTTAGGCAAATTGTTAGAATTTGCACATTTTTAATGTTGTGATTTTTGGGGTTTTTCTTAAACTTTTCCGCCATCTTGTGATTTTCCTCAAAACACAAAGGTAGGCTTTTCTCAGGATCTACTGGATGGATTTTGCAGGGGTAAAAAGCAAATGAAAGATTAAGCATCAACAAATAATGTACCGGAAGGAATTTTTGAATTTCCATTCAGAAGCTATGAAAAGTGCACAAGAATATTTTTCTACTTTTCTTAGCTTTAAAGTCGAAATTCCAAAATCTGTTCTGGTACATTATTTGTTGATGCTTCCTCTTTCATTTGCTTTTTATCCCTTCAAAATCCATCCAGTAGATTCTGAGAAAAACATACCTTTGTGTTTTGAGGAAAATCTCAAGATGTTGTCGCACGTGAGATGGCGAAAAGTGATTTTCTTACTCTTCTTAATATTCAAATCTTGTCAAAACAGTCAAAATATTCGACAGATAAACAGCCCTTGTTGATTAATTTATTTATTAAAAAAAATAAAAATTTTTTAGGCCAATAAACAATTCCTGGAGCTTCTTGTGCAAAAGATTGCTGAACATAAATTGGACAGGACTTTTGATGAATCTGTTGTTGTGAGTCTCGTGAGTTCGTCTCAGGTGAACAAAGTGATTCAGCTTCTTGCGCAAAAGTACTGCGGTGAATCCAAAGGTTCCTTTGAGGATCTCAGTAAGATCATACAGAAGGTTCAAGCATGCAGAAGGTGAGAGATTGTAATTGCTGGAATTTTTATGCTTTGAATTGTTTCTTAAATATTGATGTGCTTCCCGGAAAGTGCTATAAGTGGCTGGAAGTTGTCTAGGAATCCTTCCCATTGCATAAGGAAGTTTCTAAGGGATCTTATGAACCTTATTTGCCACATCTGGCTGATTCTTGATTACATTTAGAGGTCAGTCTGTCCATTTAGAAAGTCCCAAGATCTTGACCCAAAGATGACATCAAGGATCAGCCGGGTGTTGAAAAATGAGTTCCTAAGATCTCTTAGAAACTTCCTGATGCATTGGGCAGGATCACTGCACAACTTTCAGCCACTTGTGGCACTTTCCGGGAAGCACAACCACCTGTTGTACAGAATAAATAATTTTTTTTTGTTCTTTCAGGGAGCTCGTGGCCTATGATCGTAGTCAACAGGATGTTCATACAGCAAAGAATGATTCAACACCAAATGAAATTCCCGTAGCTGTTAACAAATGCTACGGATGTGCTTTAGCTTCAACGGAACATTGTTTAACCCTCCTGCGTGCTATGTCATCGAATGTTGTTTGCAGCTTTGGGTTGTGCATTCAGGGGCTTGTTGAGGAATTGGCACAGAATAATTTACGTCGTGGTACGGTGCAGATTCAAGATGAAGTCCGTTCACTCCTCTGCCTCCTCACGCGTGACAACAAGGATGCAACAAAGAGTTTGTGTACATTGATACATGATCGCGTGAAGATGGCCCTCAGTGGGACAGTTCCATTGGCAAATCTTGATACGGCTGTACGGCATGAACTTGCCCTTCTTGAGGCTCTTGTGGCACAAGATGACACCCTGTGGGAGGAGAAGTTGAAGACTGTGCTGCATTTATTCACACTTGCGTGTCAAGATAGTCGGGGACCAGCTGTTGTTGTCATTCAGCCGTGCTTGCGTATCATTGAGACGCTAATTAATCCGGCAGCGCCCACGAGTAAGGCTAATAAGAATATGACAATTAAGGATTTGTACACAATTGCCTGCAATGAGGGTGTTACGGTGAGTTTCCAAGAATGGTTAGCGGGGAATGTTGATCATACGTATGAGGCGTGGAAGAAGAGGATGCCACCTGTTTGTGATGAAGCACCACCATGTTCACCACCACCCACAGCAGCTGCCACCAATCAACAGCAGCAGCAGCAGCAACAGCAAACCAATGGGAAGACAGTTCAACGAATGTTCCGGATGATTTTGGAACAGAAACGATCACAATTCCGTCGAAGGTATTTGTATGAGAAATATGGGAAGCGTTGGAGGAATAAAGTCCTTTGCGGGGGTGTGCAGCAACCTCCGTTGGAATTACTCCCGTCATGGTTGCAGCGGATTCTCTTCAATCCAAATAGTCGTATTGTCCGGAAGATGGCTTGTACCCTCGTGACGTCACTTTGTCGTTCTGTGGAGACAAAACGTGAAATTCTCAACCTTCTCACGGGTTTCCTGCGTTACATTGGTGATGCGGGGGAGGCATGTGCTGAATTTATTTCATTGTACATTTCACTAGCTGATGAAACACCATGGAGGCAGTATTTAGCCCTAAGGGGTGTCCTTGTTACAATTGCTGATCTTCTTGCTGTGGAAATTGAGAAAATTCACCGCTTGGAGGAGACTACGCTGTCATCGGATCTTGCCCAGGGGTATGCTCTACATCAACTTGTTGAATTGATGGCAATGTTCCTGGAAAATCCACTAATACGTCAATCGTACAAAGGGAAATTACTTGGTTCCGTTCTCCAGGGGTACCTGTCATTAAGGAAATTAGTGGTACAGCGTACACGGTTAGTTGATGATGCACAGGAGAAACTTCTGGAAATGTTGGAGGAGATGACAACGGGAACGGAAGATGAGACACGTGCCTTCATGGCGGTACTCATTGAGACGGTAGATAAGACCCCAATGAATGACATTAAGACACCTGTTTTCATCTTTGAGCGCCTCTGCTCCATCATACATCCCGAAGAGAATGATGTGAGTGAATTTTTCCTCACGTTGGAAAAGGATCCGCAACAGGAGGACTTCCTGCAGGGAAGAATGCTTGGGAATCCGTATCCATCATCAGCAGCTGGTCTTGGGCCATTAATGCGTGATGTGAAGAATAAAATTTGCAGTGATTGCGAATTGGTGGCACTCCTTGAGGATGACAATGGGATGGAGTTGTTGGTGCACAATAAAATTATCAGCTTAGACTTGCCCGTGAAGGATGTTTATAAGAAAATTTGGCTAGCTGAAGGTGGTGAACGGGATAGTATGCGAATTGTTTATCGTATGCGGGGGCTATTGGGTGATGCCACGGAAGAATTTGTGGAGACGCTGAATAACAAAAGTCAAGAGGAGGTGGATAATGAGCAGTTGTATCGAATGGCAAATGTTTTGGCTGATTGTGGAGGTCTCCGGGTGATGCTTGAGCGAATTGTTAGCCTGCAGAATATCTCAAGATCCCGTTCATTGCTACAAGTTTTGCTGAAACTCTTCCTCCTGAGTGTGAAGGTGCGTCGATGCCAAGAGGTGTTGTGTCAACCGGAATTGGGAGCAATTAATTCCCTCCTAAAGGTACTTCAGGTGTGCCTACAGAGTGAGAATGATAGTCAACAATCAGCTGTGACGGAACAATTGTTGGAGATTATGGAGACAATCCTATCAAAGGCAGCCAGTGATACATTGGATTCCTTCCTTCAGTTCTCCCTGACCTTTGGTGGCCCTGAATACGTCCAAGCACTCATTTCATGCACCAATTGCACAAATGTCCGGAATAATCCATCAGTTTTGCGACATTTAATCCGCGTTCTAGCTGCCCTTGTGTATGGGAATGACATCAAAATGGCCCTCCTGTGTGAACACTTCAAGATGACGTTGGATTTTGGGAAATTCGACGGGGAACGTACGTCTGAGGATGAATTCAAGATGGAACTCTTCTGTGTGCTAACCAATCAGATTGAGCACAATTCCATCGGTGGTACCCTCAAGGATTACATAATTGGCTTAGGGATTGTCGAGAGGGCTCTCAATTACATCACAATCCATGCCCCATGCGTCAAACCCACTCTCCTACGAACGGATTCGGATGAACTGAAGGAATTCATATCGAGACCATCACTCAAGTATATCCTACGCTTCCTCACGGGTCTAGCCACAAAGCATGAGGCAACACAATTGGCTGTTTCCAAGGACATTATTCCCATTGTACATCGTCTGGAGCAGGTGTCGAGTGATGAGCACGTTGGGAGTCTTGCGGAGAATCTCTTGGAGGCACTATGTACGGATCCAGCTACGGCGAAACGTGTGCAGGAGGAGCGGGATTTCACGCGGGCTGAGAAGAAGCGTCTTGCCATGGCGACGCGTGAGAAGCAACTCGATGCCCTGGGAATGAGAACAAATGAAAAGGGTCAGGTGACAGCGAAGGGATCTATTTTGCAGAAAATTGAGAAATTACGCGATGAAACGGGCTTAACGTGCTTCATTTGTCGCGAAGGGTATGCGTGTCAACCGACAAAGGTTCTTGGGATCTATACATTCACTAAACGTGTCCCTGTGGAGCAATTTGAGGTGAAGCGCAAGACCCCAGGCTACACAACAGTGACGCATTTCAATGTTGTTCACATTGATTGCCACATGTCAGCCATACGCTTGGCCAGGAGTCGCGATGAATGGGAGAGTGCTAGTTTACAGAATGCCAATACACGTTGCAATGGGCTACTACCCCTTTGGGGGCCGGAAGTTACGGAATCCGCCTTCTCGTCCAGCATGTCACGGCACAATGCCTACATGCAGGAATGCACGCAGAGGTGTGAAATTAACTTCCCCAATGCAATTCATGATCTCAAATTGCTCCTCATGCGCTTTGCCTTCGAGAAGAGTTTCCACGAAGATGCAGGAGGTGGTGGTCCGGAGTCAAATATGCACCTTGTGCCATATCTCGTCTTCTACGCCCTCTACATTTTGCTGTCGTCGCGGTCATTCTCGCGGGAGGAGAAAACACTGGCAACCTTCCTGGCGCAGGTGCCGTCGGATAAGTGGTTGGAGTGTGCGTATGACGTTGAGGGGCCCCTATATCAGATAACCCTCTCCCTGGCACTTCATACCCCCAATTTGTGGGCACAGCACAAACTCTACCACCTGAAGCGCCTTCTGGCAATTGCTCAAGTGCGTCATGTGAATCCCAGTTGTGTTACAAAGAGTTTAGCAGCTGGGGATCGTGAGGAGAAGGACTACACGGTGTACAAGCCGTACTTGATGTTTTGGGCACTTGCGGATCTCATCTACAGGCACTTCTTCAAAACGGTGACAACGCCCAAGGAGGAGGATTGGCCAATCTCACTCTTTGACTACCTCCGGCGCAATGATGAGGCTATGCTCAAGTCATCGGACACAGTTCTATCCACCTTCACCGAAGAGTATCTACCATGCACATCCCTCATGGAATTTTGTGATGTTGCTGGTGAGTGTAAATTGGGGGTCTCTTGAGCAAATTGTTGGGATTGAAACATTTTTGATGTTTTCATTTTTCTTGGGGTTTTTCTTAAATTTGATTTTCCGATGTTGGTTACATTTGAAGCCTAATTTATAACACAAAGTTAGGTTTTTCTCAGAATCTACTAGATGGATTTTGATGGGGTAAAAAGCGAATGAACGAGGAAGTATCAACGAACAATGTACCAGAACGGATTTTTCAATTTCAATTTCGAAGCTTAGAAAATTAGAAAAATTTTCTTTTCATTGCTTCTAAATGGAAATTCAAAAATTCCTTCAGGTACATTGTTCGTTGATACTTCCTCGTCCATTTGCTTTTTACCCCATCAAAATCCATCTAGTAGATCCTGAGAAAAACCTACACTGTAATTCAGATTTTAGTTATCATTACTAAAACTGGCACTGACTGGACTTTAGTAGAGAATTTTAGTAAAGAAATTTTTACTAAAATTTTAGTAGTTGCTCATTACGAAAAATTTTAGTTCTCTCAACAGAATATTTAGTTATGGCTAATAAAATGTTTTACGTCTGTATATTACTAAAGTTTGGGAATGTCAACAGAGGTTTTTGTTGATAAAACTATTTATTCTAAATTCTTCGATTACTAAATTTTAGGAATGAGAACAGAAATTTTCATTTACATGACTATAGTTGTTAAAAATTCTTGGATTACTAAAGTTTAGCCATGCTAACTGGAAATCCAGTTTGTTTGACTAAAAAAAATTAAATATTGAATTTTGATTTAAAAAAATAATTTTTTATTTCAATTTAATTTATATTACATTGTATGTAATAGTTATAATAATTAACTAGGCAGGTATCCCGTTTTGAAAAGCCTTTTTGTTCAGTGAAGTTCGGCAGATTCATGTGAGTGTCTTAACGTCATTTTCTTCCAAAGTACCCTTTCAAGGAATCGCGAAAGTTCTGTTCTTTATGTCAGTTGGCGGAATCTGTAAATGAATCACATAAAAATTAATTTCCTAAATTTTCTGATGTAATAATTTTTTTACTTTATATATTTTATGAAAAATGTATTTACCTTTAAACTTTATTTCTCGTGATTTGATTTCCTCTGTCCTATCTCAATCAATGTTTTCGATCTATCCTGGTACAGACAAGACGGCTTCGATGAGATTATGACCCATTTTCCGGTTGTTTATTGTAGTCTGATTAACTGCAAGGTAGTAAAATCATAGAATTTGCAAATAATTTGATAAAATTAATGGAAGTAACTCATACAGAAAATACAGTACCTTTTCGTGTTTATCCTCTTCGTTCAATCTAAGTTTCCAAAATTTGATTACGGGTTGACAGCGCTTGATATGCGCTCATTCGGTAAAATCTGTTAAATTAGAACAAGAATTAATATTTTGGATTTTATAAATTGATAAGTTTTTGGATGCAATATATTTCACGGCAAATGTGTAGGTACTTACCTTTACATTTTAATTTTTCCCATTGGATTTCCTTTATCCTGTTTCAATTATTATTGGGGATGGGCAGACCATTCAGGTACAGACAGGAAGGCTCCGATGAGAATATGATCCATTCCTCTTCCTGTTTTACTGCAAGATAGTAAAATCATATAATTAGTTGGTTGAATTCAAAGTTGATAATTTTATTTGTTGTAAATCAATTCGTAATATAAAGAATTGTTATTCACTTAAATTATACAATACCTTGTCATGTTTATCCTCTTTTTTTAACAATCGGCTTTTCCACAATTTTCACTCTCAAAACTACTATACAAATGGATTAAATTTACTTTTCACATATCACATTGATTGAAGACAAAATATTTTGCGTACTTTCGATGGAAAATTCCACAAAGAACTGAATATTGTGAAATACTTTAGAGGGTGCTAAGGAGAAAAATTTGTGTGTGGGTAAGAAAGGGTGAGAAAAAATAAAGCCTCCGGTATATGTGTTGTATGCGTTCTTCACACAAATCTTCTGCATGCATTTTTTTCGGGACCTCGGCACCCCAATAAAACAATAAAAAAAAGTTTGAGATGCAACATCTTGCATTGGAACAAAGACAATATATAAAAGATATTACGTCTCTTATATTTGCGCAAATTAACTTGATCAGAAATAATTGTTATCAAATGATATAGAGGAAATAAAAAAACCTAATTTTTTGCTAAAAATTTAATTGGTTTAAAAATGTGTCAATTTAGTGATATCAACTAAATTTTTGATTGGCGTGGCGAAACTTTTGTAAACGAAGAAAAAATGATTGTAGTCATTAATCCTAAAATTCTAGTTGACATAACTAAAGATTTTTAGTAGTTATGTCTTTACTGGAAACTTTAGTAAAGAATTTGACTAAATTGCCTACTAAACTTTAGTAAAAGAGCAATAAAACTAAAAATTTTAGTTACTTTCACTAAAAAATTCACAGATAAATAGAATTTTAGTAAAGGTAACATAAGACTTTAGTGATTCCAGGCAACATAACTAAAATTTTATGTTATAATTACTAAAAATTTTAGTAAATGTTTCATTACTACAGACTTTAGTAGCAGTTTACTAAAAAAATGAATTACAGTGTACCTTTGTGTTTTGACGAAAATCTTAAGATGGCGAAAAGTGATTTTCTCACTCTTCAAAAATTAAGCTTTAGATGTGGCTAACATCGAAAAACCAAGTTATAGAAAAATAAAAATATTTAATTTCCATAATTTTCATTTTTTAAACAAATTTTTTGTTCTCTTTAAAGGTCTTTTGAATGACATTGAAGATCCCAAAGCCTTTCTCGAGGAGATTCTAGCATCAATGCCGTAGTAAAGTGCTGTTCACGCCCTATTCACAAGAAGAAAAATATTCAACGTGTATTGCAAATCATAAATATGTTCTAATGGTATAATGGATTTATTAATATAAAACCTATAAAACAAATTATTTCACATGAAGTTCAATAAATTATAATCGCTTTCAATCACATAAGAAAAGGTTTTTTCTTTTTATTTATTCTCCAGATGTTTTCTTTTTTATTTTTTAAATTTTCAAAAGATTTTTAATGCAAAAAGGATTTTTTTTCAACAAATTCTTTCTATTTGTCCCTACAAGTGTATCATTTTGTCACGGCACAATCGGTAGGAGCAACATAAATTTTCCAAGGAGAAGTTTGATGAATTTATTTCATAACCTAAAAAAATTTTCTTCTGTTGGTTATGATATTTTTCATTTGTTAATTTTGGTATTTCTTCAGAGATTTTCTACCAAAGAGTTGCAATAAATTGGTTAAAAAATGAATCAGGCGGATGTCTCGAAGTTGATGTCTCAGCTGAAATTTGCCGTGGGCCCCGTACACAGAAGACTCCGTTGCCCAGATGGACCGGAAGGGAGGATGCTGAAACTCCGGAAAACCGTGACGGCCCTGTTCAAGAATGAACGCATTGAATTATTCTACACCCGTGCAGATGAAGCTCGAGGGTATGCAGAACAGGTGAGAAGAATCCTAAATCACTCTCCAAAAAGACAGAAAAAATTAACATTTCCTTCCCGGCATTTGTAGCTAATCAATGAAGCCATCCGGTATGGTGATTGCCATAGAGCCACAATGGAATTGGCTGATTTCTGGCTCTTGGATAAGCAGTGTGTCCACAAGCTCTTCAAGGTTCTAGTGCCACGCTACGAGAACTACCAAGTCTCCTATACAAGAATGTACAAAGCACCGAGAGAGTATCCGGGAATGTACTACAAGAGAGCCGTTCTGGAGCTCCGTGGGAATCCCTTTCCGCCCCTTGTGCCAGATAAGGTGCAAAATAGAAATTTTATCCACAATGTACTCCTGGATGAGGCCAAGAAGGCATACCGGCAGGAGAAGTACGCTGAAATAGCCCAAAATATCACTGTGGCAAAGAATCTGAGCACATCGGAGGGTACGAATGACGGTGGGAGTAGCAGTGAGGATGATGTAGCCACGAAAAAGTAGCAAAGAATCGCCGGATTTGAGGGGGATTTAGTGTAAATAAAAAAGGTAATTTTTTCCATAAATTATTCTTTTTATTATCTACCCACAATTCATGTGAAATAATTATATATTTAATTATTAAGAATTGATTTTCCATGTAAAAAATCAATGAATTTAAACTATTCATAATAGTTTCACGTTTAATCTGCTTCACGTTGGATATCTAATTAGTTTTTCAAAAGAAAAATTAATATTTTTTAGAGAAATTTCAAAAAGAAAGATCCTTTGCAATAATTCCAAAGGAGTCTATTCATTTTTATGTGCCCCGCGATCTCAGAATAAGATACAAACCAAAATATAGAATATTTAAGAAAGAGCATCAATTTTAGGAAAAGCCCAAAAGAAATTTCACACTTTGCACTAAAAAGAAAAATTTCTCGAAATTATAAAAGCTTCGTGTACATAAATTATTTTTCTGCTCAGTAAATAAATTCTGCCAATAATTGATCAATTATTGAGTTCTATATTGAAAACCCCCAAAAAATTTCTAAAAAATCCTAAAATGATAAAATTGACTCAATATTGATTGATCAATAATTGAGTCAATATTGTTCAATAGTTGCTCAATCTATGATCAATAATTGATTGAAGTGTAGCTCCGCATAGATGATCAAAAATTGAACAATCAGAATTGACCTTTAATAAATCGATTGACTGGCTCAATTGATATATTAATTATTAATCATTAATTGATTCGATATAAAACTAAATAATACTGATGCTTAAGCAAAAATTCTCTATATATACCTACAAGATTTACTCGAAGTTTTACTTATCTACTGAACTACATTATATTTTATGATTTACGGCCATTGAGCTCACACGTGATTAACTAACTAGTCATCGGGTTAACTAGTTAGTTAACTACATGTACTGAAAAAATAATCTCTGCTAAATAAATTTGTCAAGAAATTAATAAAAAAAATACTGAAAAAAATATTTTGTGAGGTGAATAAGGGTAACTGGGGTAAAATAGTGAATGTGAAAAAAAATAAAAATTAATATCTCAAGAAGCAGTGGGAGCTAATCTGTCTAATTTTGTCAGAAGTTGCACTTTATACCCCTGCCTAAGCCTAGAAAGTTTCATAATAATTGATCCGATATTTTGGCTTTTATTTGAAAAACAAATTTTTCAACAAACTAAGTTTTGGCGAAATTCTCTGCAATTTTTTTTTATTCAAATGCATTTTTAGACAGAGTAACTATTGCTAAATACGAATCTATTCTGAATTTTCCAAGAAAAATTTCCAAGTTTTCCCGTAGAAGACTGATAGTAGTAAAAAGTACTTCTGGGGGCAAAACGGTAAATTTAGAGTTTTTTTTTTAAATAACTTTTTAAATTTTTGAAAAAATATTTTTTCTTAATTAGTATAACTATTATATACAATTTAGGATGTTTAATCACACTCACTATTACCAATTTTTATAAACTAAAAAAATAAAAAAGGAAATTTCTTAAATTTAACGTTTTCATGGGAAATCTCAAATATTTCCATGGAAACTCAGAAAAAATTATCTCCCAAAAATTCACCATTTTACCCCAGGTTCCCCTATGTGTGTGTGTGCGATGAGCATTATGTACCTACCTACAATTGTATGTGTGAACATATTTTCTATGTAAAATGTTGGAGAGCGAATGTATAAAAAGGCATGGTCGGAAATACACCGATTCACTCTTGTCGCAACTCCCGAACGATTCGGAAGCAGAGAAAAGTCTCAAAGAAATTTGCTGAAGCAACAAAAAAAAAGTCTGCAAGTAAATAAGAGATAAAGTGATTGAGTGGTTAATTGATTAATAAACACAGTGAGACGTTACAAATTGATTTGCAAAAACGACCCAAAGTGCGAATTGTGGGACATTTTTTGGGTAGTAAAGCCAGGTATTGTGTGTGCCTGAAAATTTGTACGAAAAGAGTGCCAAGGAGCGCATAGCATAAAAGTACATAGGACAAGTATTTAGTACATAGTGTCGTGGTACTTTTCCACTGTCGTACGGTTGTAGCAAAAAAAAAACACGGAGGAACTCCTTGAATTGGGGTCACAGAAACTTTGAAGCACATTGCTCATACCATACGGAGATACTAGCTGCACCCTCCTCGTGCATATTCTGGAACTTTCCATCGAATTTTTTAAATTTATTTGGCTATTGCACCATTTGGCGCGATTCACAAAAAATAAACGAAGGAAACAGCACACCCTCAACATCAGGAGCATCAGAAAGGATACAATTATTTTTATCGATTTTAAAAGACAATTTTTCTATCTTGAAGAAAAATTGTTGAGGTGAAGAACACAAGAAAAAAAAAGTGCTGAAGGTGTATAAACCACCACACACCATCGAAGAGAGACACAACGACACCCAAAGGTGGTGCAGCAGCAGCAATTAAGAAATCTTCTCACACGGAATTCCTCAAGGATAGGCGGAAAAATAATTCAGCGAAGATGGCTTTTATGGTACCAGTGATGAAGAATGAATTTAACATCTATAAAACTGATCGGAATAGACGGATAAGTGAGTGCTCAAATACATCAAGTTGTCGCTCCCGCAAAGTATCGGAGAGCTCACGATCTGAGGGACCAAGTTTGTCAACGTCACCCGCCAATGATTTCTACATGGGATCCCCAAGTCAGCGAAATTGCTCCATAAATCGCAATACATCGCGGGGATTTTCGCGGAATTCCTCAAGGACATCCCAGAACTCCCTCATGAGCCCCACAAAGGCTACAACGAGTATCGGGTGTAGTCCGCCGAAACCGTCGAGCTCAGGCAGCCAGGGGAGCTTGAATAAATTCCACAATCGCCTTGTGGATAAATTGAAGAAAACCCTAAGGCGCGATGGTAGCCGCGAGGAGAGTCGCTCTTGAGAACCCTCACTGGATAATGCCGGGGGATCAACGTGTTCCAGTACTGCATGTGCATCTGAAGGTGTCACACCCAAGAGGGGTACATCGCGCACAAGATCTCTACTCGGCAGGCACGACACCAGGTAGATGCGGGATTGAGGTAAAAAAATCTCCACAAATACCTTCTTTTGTGTGTCAACAAAAAAACTTTTTTTTCTTAAGATTATTAAATTTAAAAAGATAAATCTTTTAGAAATATAAGAACTTATCCTTAAGGCTTAATTGCTACAAATTTAATAAATAAAATGCGATGCAGATTAGGGAGTTTAAGTCACTTTATTTTATCATTAAAGAGATTCATTAATTAGAATTATCCTGATGATTTGATCTTCAATTTGCAATGAATAAATTTTAATTTAATGATCAGAACAAAATTTAAAAATTTAATTGAATTCAAAAAGAAGAAATAAAAGTCAAAATTGAAGGACTAAAAAACCTCAAGTTTGTGTTGCATTTATTGATTAAAAAGAAAGTAAAATAACGCTAATTGGCTACCATTTTTATGCGCTGTTTTATATTAGTTTAAACCCAACAGCGTATGTCCCACAAGAAGGGAGAATTGAATCTCTTCTTGTGGATTAATTATATTCTAATATAATCATGTTTAATAAAATTCTCTCTGATAAATTTTAAAAAAATCTGCATAGCAGTTGAAATCCACCGCAGGAAACGAAATGACCCTTAATTTCTGCCTAAAAAAGGACTCTCTTGTCCTTGCAATGAAAAGAAAATACGAAGGTGGAATTTATTTTTAATTGTAGCGTGTAAACGAGGTGAAATTTAATAAGACTTTTCTTCTATACATATCTTGTAAAAAAATACGAGAGAGCATAAATATTTTAAGTAAAAGATCTATATACCTATTAGATAAATTTAGATGCCCAGTTTAGAAGAATTTCCTTAAAAAAAACTTAATAAAAAGCTTGTCACAAAATTAAAAAAAAAATGATAATGAAAGTTGGGAGAAAACCTTTTTGCACATTTTTTTGCGTAATGTTCTCTCGTCATAAATTCTCCTAAATAACAACTAACACATTGAAAATTCATGTTAAATGATTATAAAATAAAAAAATATATATAAATCAATGTTGAATGAGAGAGAAAATATATATTCTATCAACTATATTGCTTAAAACCCCGCGTGAAGAAAATTAGTGGGAGTTGAAATTAAATCAAACATCCTGCAAGTAAATTTAGAACTTGCTATAAATGCTATTTGGCATTAATAATGAATTCGACATGTGTTGTGTAGAGTCACATGGAGAATTTTTTCAAAAAAAAAACTCTAAAGAGTACCAACATTATACATATATAGAGATGCTAAAAGGAGGTACTCAAATGCTTAACAACAAAGAATAAATCTTCAATGTTAGTGATGATGAGAAAAAAATATTTGCACGGCGTGTTAATTAAATGAGAAAATATTATAGATGAAGAAGTTTTCTATTTGACAAGATCCTCCAAATCATTGGATAAATTCATCATCATTTTGTTTGTTTATTTTCCCTACATAAGAAGAGATGATGTGGTAGTTTCCAAGGAGTTGATGACAAATTTTTTCTCTTTAGAACATCTATAAAATTATATAATAAAAAAAAGAATACTAAGGGGTAGATTCTGATAAAAATCTTTTCTTTTCTCTTCTTACAATTCGTCAGTTATAAGATTTTTGGTATTCCGGGAAAAATCTTATAGAATTTTTACATTTTGTTTCTACTTTTCATCGTATTTTTAAAAGAAGATTACCTTTCCAGGCATCTTCAGAGATCTTTCTCACCATTTTCCTGAACAACAAATTCTTTATTTTTCTTTTCTAGAATGACAATAGAACGATTTAAAAACACTCATCTGTCAAAATCTTATAACAACTTTTAAGTTGTGAGAAAAGAAAAGAAAAGATTTTTATCAGAATCTACCCCTAAGTTTAGAAAAAAAAAATCATCTAGCTCTTTTTCATCGAGAACTTAAAAAAAAAAGAAACTTCTAAGAATAAATTTAAACCCCAAAAAAGAATTTTCAATGCCAATGTCACTGTCCATTTTTTATCATATATAAATGTCTCTTTTTCTATACTCAGGATCTTTATATTTCGGCCAATATACCTAAAATTCTAAGACCAAAAGTTGTGGTTCTTAAAGGAAAATTATTACTAAATTTTTCTTAAAATTCCATCAAAGGGAATTTTACGAAGAAACAGAATATTGAAAGAAAAAAGAAATGAAAATGACAATAATATACTTCTCCTAATTTAAAAGATTTTGAAGAATAAAAAATGCCTAATATAAAAGACATTTTACCGTCATTTTCACTTACACAGGAAATCGTGTTTAAACTATTTTTGTTTTTTTTTTATTCTGGAAAAAGAACCAAAAAGAAATTAAGAAAAATTTCATGAGAATGAAAAAAACAAATATTATTTATTGAATTTTTAATGATAACACAGCTGTGATATGAATAGATTTACTGCATATTTGGAAAGTAACAAAAAAAAAGAAAGAAATTAGTTTAACTTGTATTTGTATTATTACGTGCAAAAGTGGAGGAGGAAAAATCACCTCCACAATGAAGAAATTTGTTGAAGAAGAAAAAAAATCTGAATCTATTTATATTATATATTTAAAATATAAAAAAAGTTTAAAGAAAAAATCGTACAGCTTTATTGTGTTGTACGTAAAAGCTATATGGAAAATGTGTAAAAAGATATTTATATATACACATATTTTTTCTCTAAAAGAAGATTTCGTATAAAAAAGCAGTGACTCCGGTATAGAAGAAACTCCCAGCTTTTTTCGTTTGAAGTGAATTTTGCGTGTTGAGAACGGAAATTGCAAATTCCGGATGGTGGTGGGAGTTTCTTTTCTGAGATTGGCAAGGAATTAGTGATGTCGTTTGCTTAACCACCTTATATACAATATAAAAATTATTAAATTTAAAAAGGAGATTAAGCATTTTGTCATATCAAAGAAAATTTCTATTTTACAAAAAAAAAAAAAAAAACAATTGGAGGAAATACGTTTTTAATTTTTAAGTTAATCCCCCTTCTTTAAATTAAATGGTAAGTCAATGAAAATTTTTAACACGCGTGTACCCATTGCTGAATAATAATTATACAATATAGACTATAAGAACAATAAAAAAACATAAGAAAAAATCAATAAAAGTGAAGAAAGAAAAAAAAATAAGGGAAAAATTCACAACGAAAGTTATATAGATTTTGCAATAAGATTATGTAGTTTTTTTTAAGAAAAAAATTATATATTTCTTCGGTTTAACATTCCATATTAAAAGAAAAGAAAAGTTTAATAAATCAAAATTGTTTCATCCTTTTGTAAAATCCATTTGGTATATATAATTTGAAATTATTTTCATATATTAATTGTCTTCTATTTCTGAAGACATTGCGCAAGCTTTTTATTCTGTATCTATTTATAAGTTTGAGAAAGGTGATGAAAAGTGAATTTTTTGATGAAATAAAGAATACAAGACAAAATTTGATTTATCACAACAAAAAACTTGTTGTTTTCTTTTACTCTCCTCCCTCCCACACCCTCATTTGTCCCCAAATTTGGTGATGACCTCCCCCCGAAAAAAGGCGTCTTTTTTCGTGTGGCTTCATCGCCGTTGCCAATTTTTGAGGACGCCAGGAGGAATTTAAATGGTGTCTGTGCATGTGAATCAGGAGGTGGAAATGCCGCCACAGAGTTGACTTTTGGTGGGCGAATGAATAAAAAAAAAAACAGCAACAAAACAATGTGGTGTAGTGAAAAAGGCGAGAAAATTTCTTGAAAAAATGCCAAAAGACTCGATTATAAGCGACCGGCACGGGATAAATGTGAAAATATGCAAATGGATGGAACTGAAAATGTGTGCTATTTTTAGATTCATACCGCCTCTATCTTGCCCGATGAATGCTCATAAAGAACGTTCATTGAATTTTCAATTTGACCAAGTTGAACAACTGTTTGATTTTACTCACACACAAAAAGCTTTTCAGCCTCCGTCAGAACATGAGGAAAAATGACGAGGCTTTGAGCTTTATGTGAGCTTTCTTTCCTTTGAAATGAATGTGGAACTTTCGGTGCATTTTTGATTTAATTGTAAAGGAAAAGATTGAGACTTCTTCACGAAATATCTTTCCATTATACTGAATTAATATTTAATGCCTTTTATTGATTGAAGGTAAGAAATAACCTATGTTCATGTAGTCTAAAGAACAAGATAAATATTGTGAAGGATGTGTTTGAGAATTTTAATAAATCTTACACAGAGAAGAAAAATTTCGGATTTTTAAAAGAGAATTGAAGATTAGTTTAAAATTTTTCTGTGTGTACTTCTCATTGATTAAATTTTACAATTATTCTTTTACTGAATCAGCCTTATAATTTTACTAAATATTAATTAGTTACCTATTAAATTAGTATCAATTTAAAACAATTTACAAAATAATTATAATATTGTTAAATATTTAACCGTCCGTATACTGTGACCAAAACACTCACGCGCATTACTATTGCGGTAGGTGACCGACCCCATAGAATTTTTCGCAAAAAAGCAAATTATTTCTGTCAAATGAGCTTTAATAGACTTCTTGGTACTCCCTAAGAAGTCTTGTCCATTTTAGAACACAAAAATAAATTTTAGATGAACTTTTTGATGATTTTTACAATGGTTTTTTGAAGTTAGAAACATCTAGAAAGAGACAAAGAGTGAAAAAGCGAAGAGAAAATGGAATAAATTTGACCGTTACACTAATTTTTGAATTCCCTCTTTTTACATTTTTATTAATAATTTTTTTTTCTGGTGATCGGATTGACCTCAAATTTTTACACAATCTTCTCAGATAACCAAGGAACTTATTTCTAAAAGCTTGATTCTATACCTCTAATAAGAACTAAGGCGCAAGTAATCGAAATATAGCTCTGGGGTCGGTCACAGTATACGGAGGGTTAAAGACAATTAGGAAAAGTTCCTAACACAGCATAATAAAGAATAAGGCATCCAAGGCATCTGATTTTTTTTTAAATTTAGGTGAATCAAAATAAAAAGATTTTTATCAATAATTCTTAAGGGAAATGAAAATTATTAAGACCACGAAAAAGTATTTGAAAATTATACTCATTATTAGTCTGAATCTTTGATATGTTAAACGCAAATTCCTGACTTGAAACTTGGCTTTAAAACTTCTTCTTTAATTTTCATATAAAAATTTCTGCAATTTTTCTTCTAAAATGCAGTTTTTTTAAAATTATTTTTCATTCCGCATCTTATTGCTTTTGTGAAGAAATATTTCACCCTTTTGAAAATAAAAATCTCTTCCGATTTTGATAAAAGAGACGGAAGTTAAATAGAGAGACAGGCAATGTAAATCCTGCAATCTGAAAGTGCAGAGACACATTAAATCCTTACAAAAGGTCATCTTATGTACATATTATAATAATATTGTCGTCCCCACAGAGAACGATAGAAAAGAAGGTTTTCTTTTTGCAACAACAATCTTTCTCTGTATGGTCAATGGCTCTTTTAATCTCTCATATGCGGCTCATTGTGTTATGTATAGAAAGTTTTTGAGAGTGAGCTTCTCTTGTGGAATTTAATGCAGAAGGCCATCCATCCATAGTGAGAGAGAGAGCCCAATATTCATCGATAGTTTTATTTGCATGTGTGAGGGCAGAGAGAAATGAGGCCGAAAGGGAATTTCTTTAGTGCGTGGAATATTTTTCTTCGCTGTTAGATATATATGTATGTACATAGTAGGTAAATTATATAGCAAAGTAATTTCCAAATGACCTTGTCGAGGTGACCAGAGGTAGTGCGAGAGGCCCGAAAAAAGCACGCTGAAGTGGCGGAAAAAAAGTAGCTTGGGCGCCAAGAAGGAGGTATCAGAAGAACTGGCTTTTTGGTGTGGAATTACTTTGTGTGGTTGCAAAGAAGAGAAGGAGGGTGGTGATTCAGTCAAAACAGAGAATAAGATAGAATGCCGAATGGAAAATTCCACTCACTTACACATATCCACACAATCAATTCACTCTTTTCATGAATTGGCTGGTGAAATAGCCTCGAGCATGGCAAAGTTGCATAAAAAACGCACACTTTTTTATTAATACTTTACTTTATGTATAAACACGAGGCTTTATGTATTGAATGACTCTCTTTATATACTTTTAAATAAAATACCTACAGAGTTTGCACACCTATTGCATTTTTCTCTGTGTGAGCTTTTTTTTCTTTGAATTCTAAATCTTTCCAAATGAATGATTAAAAAGAAAAATATTTGCTTTTTTATATGGAATTTTTTCATATTTGCATGCAATTCTAAAATCAACAAATAAATCATGGAAACTTTTGTAAAGTTCTATTAAGCAAAATGAATTCTACCTTGTTTATTCATCACCAAATTTGGGAGAAACGGAAGAGGAAAAGAAAATAGATTTTCCGCTTTGTTACCCAAAGAAAGAAAAAAGAATGTTAAGGAAAAAACGCGCGCGGTATTGGAGAATGCGGTGTTCTTTGTAAAAGCTATATTGAATGGAAAAGTTTTATTGCCATCTCACACACTTTTTTTTGTAGGTATGTATTAAAAATATCATCGCTTGATATTTTGTGGGTGGAACGGAGAAAAAAAAGTCGATAAACCCAATAAAATTCGATTCATAAACTGCGATGTGGTGTGTTACATGCTTATCTATGACTGTGACATACTGTCTCTGAAATATGACGAGAAATAATTGAGATTATTGCGAAATCTAAATACGTGTCATTCGTCTGTACATTATATAGAAATCATCAGGCGGGAGGGAGTGTTTACAGAATGATGAAGCCTTACTTTTTGCCAACCATCCACTTAAAAATGTATGGCTCCAAATTGGCGGTTGGAAAATGTTTGGAATACTTTTAACAATGGTCACGGTTAAGCGTCTTATCAAACTGATTGGGGCGATATGGCTGAATCCTCTTGCGAAAAAAGAGCTTAATATTTTATCTCGGTCATAAATGCACTTGATTGCGCTATAAATGCTATAAATAAAATATATATTAATAAATGATGGCAATCTGCTAAATGCGCATCTTTCTGTCAATTTAAGATTTTTTTTCTTTCAGCAAATCCCCAAGAAGATTGCTAAAGTCGAGCAATTTTATTAAGAAATTCATCTTGAGTGGCAAATAATGTGTACACACTACATTAAGTATATGTGGTAGTGATAAAAGAAGCTTCCACTTGGAAGTTTATTCTAAAAAATCCAGTTCAATCTGGAAGCAGAAGATTTTCAATTTAATTAAATTCTCGGAATGTGTCATAATACTCACTGTTTGTTTAAATAGAATCATTTTTTAATCATCTTTATTGTTTCTTGTTTCCATTTTCCTCTCTCTCTCTCTATACTAATATTGTTTTGTGGAAAAATACATTAATATAAGTTTACTAGTTTTTCGCCATACCCCTGGGCAAATGTTGGCAAAATTCCATTGAATGCAATTTTATTGAAAATAGGGAAAGTTTCTTGAAGAAACAAATTCCATAAGACTTAATTTCCTTTCAATTGAAGGGTGGAATAGTGAAAGCCGCTAATTTTCTGCTTCTTTTAGAGATAGAAATGAATTTTAATCCAGATTTAAACAAAAGTTCTTTAGCCAATCTTTTTTAAAGATTTTAAGAGATATGGAGAAGCCTGTGTTCCAATTTATCCATTCATACATAGAAATCCATTATCTGATAACGAATTATTAAACAAAAAATATTTACTTAAAACATAACGATAAAATATAGGAACAATGTTACAGTTTTTCAATGAATCTTTGCTGCTGCAGCATAAAATTAAATCTGTGAAGATGGTCAAAGGTTAAATTCCGTGGTGATTTTAACACGCCTCTTTCCGGCAAACTCATTGTTGTGTAAATATTTAAAGTTTGATAATACGGAGATTATATCTAAATCCTAATCAAATTAGATTTTATAATCATTTTAAGTGGATGCTTCCTATTCAGTTTTCATTTTCTGAGTCATTTTGTAATGCAAGATTGAAAAATCTTGTGAAATGTCTTTAAGTTTTCTAAAGGAAAAAAGATTCCAGAAAAAATATATTTACGATAAATTAAAATTATATCAACTGATAGTATGTATAGTTTCTTATAGTGAAGGTCCATTTGATAAAAAAAAGTTCACGTGCCTTCCAAGGCTGTTGTAGCTCATATGATGATGCTGTTATGATAAGAAAAGTTGTAAGAAGCCAATTTTTCAACTAATAAAACAATATTGTGTACTAAATTGCTTCAGTTGAAATCATTATATATACCTTCCCATATAGCATCGTAAATTGACATGAGATGAACAATAAAATAAAAAAAAATGCAAAAGCTCTCTCAAGATGAATTATATAGGTGTGACTCATAGAGCTTTCAGCATTTTATTGTTATATACAAACAGAGATTTTTTCCATGTAAATTGGCGCCATAAATCATGGAGAATATTGTCTCTCGTCAATATATATACTCACAGCAGTATATGGGGTTTCTCTATTTATAGTTCAATCGGCAATTTATTCAATTCCTAATGCGAAGCATTTTAATTGATAAATCATAAGTGCGCGAACACTGTGCGAGTCGCGTGGTGGAAATTATTGAATTTCCTTGGTAAATGCCACGTGATTTAATTGTTTTATTAAGGTTTTTTTTTTTCATTCTAACATGACTCTGCTGTATCAGTGTATGATAATTAAAATGAAATAGCCTCAAGAGGACTCGTTATTTTGCTGTGAAAGATAGCACCTCAATTGTCGTATTTGTTTACTTTTAACTCACTGCTGTTAATTAGTGACTTTTTATCCTTATCTTGGAACTTGAATAAAAATAACTTTTGTAGTGGGAGAATAAATAAACACTATCAGTGTCTTCTTAAGTTCTATTCATAGAATCTCGCAATCAATTTTCCTTAATTCATTTCTTTCAGATTTATTAGGAAAATATAATCATTAGATATGGGGGTGAATAAAGTCATTAAATTTATTTTTTTCTTAATCACAAAGAGGGACCAACAGTGTATTTAATTAATTGTCATTATCACCACGTAAGAAAAAAACCTTGGTTTATTGGACCAATTTTTTTTCTAGATCTTATCACGGAATTTTTACGGTGCAAACGTAATATCTTTATTTGTTGTTGGCACAAATAATGAGGAGAATTGCGAAAATAGGGAAAAATTTGTAAATATAAACACTTACCCAGATATACTCATCTGGATCACACCGGATTCACCATTTTGCCGCCCAGAAGATAAGACAACTCACATGAGGTTTTGAGAGATAACCGTGCGGGGCAATTTCTATGGGGAGAGAAAATGGGTCTCGGTGTGATTAATTGAATTGCGGAGGAAGTAAACAGAATGTATATATGGGATGATTATAAATAAATTGTATTTTCGTTTTAGCTTTCATCCGTGGGAAATCATGAAAGAGAGAGAGAGCGCGATAATGGGAAAGTCATGGTGAAAATATGAGACTCTGACCATGTCCTTGTGCATTCCAAAAATAACATATTTATACCCGCTCTGTGATCATTGTCAGGAGGATAGACTTCTTCTAAATGTATCAGACTGATTCTT
Organism: Lutzomyia longipalpis; assembly: GCF_024334085.1. NCBI lineage: Eukaryota > Metazoa > Arthropoda > Insecta > Diptera > Psychodidae > Lutzomyia > Lutzomyia longipalpis. Next base: position 365,145 of record NC_074707.1, read on the forward strand.
TTTACTTTATTTCTATTTGACATTCACCTTCCTCGGGCACTCCTTTCGTGATGATTTTGTCCTCTCTCTTTGAGAATATAAAAACTGTTTACATTTTCTCATGTTGAAAAAATAAAAGAAGAAAATACTTAACTAATTTCCGCGGAAATTTGCGAGAATTATTGAGTATTGGCCATGAAAGCTCTCTCGGTGTGGCGCCGGCAAGTCAAACACTTCATTTTCTTGACCTGCAACAATATGCGAAAAAAAGAATGGAGGGAATTCCTCCGATTAATATTTATGTATTCGTGTGTTAAGTGAATTGAAAGTAATTCCATTTAACGCAGTTTTGGTTTTGTTAATTGAATTTAAATCGATTAAATTGAATGCCTCAAAAACGTTTAACCGCAGAGCTTTAAAGAGCTTTTCCCTTTTCTGATTATTTCAATAAAATGCGCGGCTGTTTAATTGCCAACGATATATCAAAATATAACTGAGCCAATTTACGTCTTCTTGAGAACATAATAAGAATAATTATAGACGATAAAATTCTTAAAGATGCCAAAAAAAAAGCTTCAACTAAGAGTAACGACATTTCACGGACATTGGCATGTTCTAACAACGTGAGATTTTGATTAAAGAGGCTCCAATTCAAGAGCCCTTGTCCATCTTGACCTTCTCATATTTCTACAAAAGGGTATTGATCTATACACACAACTATATACAAACATGATTAATTCAAACTCTCTTCGATCGCACCTTCGAAGCTTCGTATAAATTGGTCAGCACCGCTCTTTTTCTTTTTGATGAATTTTATTATACCATCAAAAGTCCTTGCTCGTTTTTCGTAAATGAAAATTTGTTCTATCTCTCATACCCTCTCCCGAAAATGAGGAAAATTTGTTCACATTGCGTGTATTTGGAGGCATTTAATTTCACGAAGGTTATACAAATTTGGCCGGAAATATTTTCAAAAAGATATTCGCCTTCGAATCTCAAGGAGTTCCTCGTGATTTCCACCAGACACACGAGCGAAGAGAATTTTCACGCATTTCAATTTAAAATCTTCGCACTGCGTGTGCGAAATTTTATTCTAATTCTGTTCAGAATTTATGAACGATTCTTTGGCGTCCGTCGTGCACGCTCAATTGGCACCCACAATTTTTGCTATTTCCCACCTACCCACAGATGCCGCCGAATTTTCTTTAACAACACAACTCTCTCACCCCCTGTTTCCCTCAGTTCAGAATGCCCGGCTGGTATATGGGCAGAAAATAGATGCTCTCTCACCAAATGGCGATGAATAAATTTCACGTGACGTACGGAATTTCATCTAGCACGATCCCACATGAGAGGCTCCTTCCTTGAGATTACATATTTTATTTGTCTTCCAATAAGGTATGATCTAAGATAAGAATATGTGGAAGGTGTGGAAGTGATGCTAAAGCTCGACTTTTATTTTTATTTATTTATCCCCGAATATCTCTGTGAATTGATAACAAAATAAATATCCGTTAAGCTTAATGAATTTTTATCTATATATGACTAGGAAGCTCATTGAGAGCTTTAAGCTCATAAAACACCTTCTTTATATACCTTTGGATAATTGAGCTATATATTAATCATGTTTTCTTTTAAGCTTCTGTTTGAGAATTCATTCAGAAAATCCAAAATAAACTTTATACCTTTAATACGCGTGATAAAAAGGTTTGGTTTTATGAAGGTCATCTATTAACGTTATTTTACGTGTTGGTGAGAAAATTATGGTGATTTTTGGGGTTCTCTGGCAAGGTAAAATTATACAGCATAATTCACATGATAAAATGTATGCTGCGTAAAGAGTTTCTATCTATTTAATGTTTTGCAGCAAAATGTATAGAGGGTTCCTTCTATGTCTTTTACCTGAAAAATATTACAGCTTTAAGCTCATTTCTTCTTGCAAAGAAAAATGTTGATATCAATCATGTTCAACTCATTTGTGTTCTGATAATTCCGTCATCCATTCATTCATTTCGATAAATTGGATTGCGGGAAAGAGCTTCTCCATAAAGCTCTATTTGACTTGATTTCGCACCATCGCATAACACATCATTCTCATATTGGTCAGTGTGGTGGGTAAACAAAACATGCCCCCCTTTAATTATTATTCCTAGGCGTGGACAAAGAGGCAAAATGTGGTTGGAATTGGAAAAGTAAAGAACAAACAATCGATAACCATAGCAAATTCGTACATACATATATAAATATGAAAGCTCATTCTCTGTGTCTGGCCACAAACTATTATTAATTAGATTATGCTTCTACATAAAAATTTACAACATCCGTATAATAATTTAGGAAGGAACTTTTAGGGTCATAAAGTCATCCAGATTTATGTATGCTACATGAGAATTCACAATCTCAATCATAAATTCATAACAAAAAATAAATAAGCGTCAAACAAACTCATAAAAACCTCGATAACATAATTATACTTGGTTGAACTTCACCTCTCTGACCCCCGCATTTTCTTTTATTCATGCTTTTCATCGAGGAAAAATAGAACGGTCAAAGTTCTTTTGTATTGTGAATTTTCTGTATGAATAAATATTGCAAAATGAAGCAAAAAAAAATGTTACAAAAAAGCTCTAGAAATGTAGTTTATGCAAAAAAAATGCAAAACTTATTTTTGTTGCTCGGAAATTGCGTCTCTTCACAAGAAATGAAATGTGGGTGGATTGGACAGCAGAATAGAGTCATGATTATAAAGCTCTTTTGATGTTGGTTGTGCTGTATAATTTGCACTTCTTTTGAATTGATTCTAATAGGGTTGAGTTGCCCTTATATGTGGGCATCTTTTATTCGTACTATTTCAAAGGAAGATTCACAAAAGAGGTAGCAAAAAGCTCTAATTTGACCCTTTTTGGTAAAGTCTAAAATCACTTTATAGGAAAAATGAATCTTTTAACAACCAATAAAATAAATTATTGATAAAAGATACCCAGTATTCAGCATACTAAACCCTATACGAGAGAGCTTGACTTTCATTCACTTCTGCCTCTTTTTATTTAATTCAAATGAAAGCTTTTGCCTTCTGCTCTATACCGAATCAAATTCAAAGCTCAAATCAAAAGAAGAAATAAGCTTGATGAAAGAAAATTGTGGAATGCACGCGGATGGTCTTTGAATGTTATAAATAAAAGCAACGCAAACAAATAAATTGTGTGTGTGTGTAATTATCTAATTAAAGCACAGCTTAAAATGTACTGGTAAGCTGACCAAGCTTACGAGAGCTGTGTTTCTTTCAGTGTACCAATTTTGTGAGAGCAAACTAGAACGCGAATTAATTTAAATACGCGCAAAGTCCGAAAAAGTTGAAAAGTCATCCCCCAAGAAATCTTTAAAACGCCATATCTCGGGAACGGATCCATAGATTTTCGAGTTTGAGCTATCGTTGGAAAGGTCTTAACCTCAACTATAATATATTAAAATATGAAGTAAATCGATAATGGCATTTTCGAAATATTCGAGTTCGAAATTTTCGAAAATTTTGATTTTGACTTTAGCGCCTCTCGCGGTCATTTCTCGAAGTTGCAATGTTCTAGACATTTGTAGGGTTTCACGAAACCTTTCATTTACGCTTGAGTTGATCAAAATCGGACTTGTAGAACCCGAGATATGACATGCTAACTTTGGAAGGCTATATCTCGAGAACGGCGACATAGATTTTCTTCATTTTTGGCATGAAGCTAGATAATATAGTCAGCTACAACATATCAAAAAATGAAGCAAATCGATAATGGCGTTTTCGAGATATTCATCGAAAACTCATCGAAAATTTTGTTTTCAATTTTTGGCCCCCTAGCGGTCATTTTTGAAACTTCGTATGTTCTAGAGAGTTGTAGGGTTTGTTGAGAGCTTTCATTTGAGCCCAGGTTGATCAAAATCGGTCAAGCCGTTTTCGAGTTATGGTCGATTTTCGATGAAAAATTATGGCGGCCATATTGACTAAACGGCTTGACCGATTTTCGAAAATGAGGTATCGTTGGAAAGGTCTTGATGGCCTCTACAACATATAAAAATTTCAGATTTTTAGCTGTTACAGGGGCTGAGATATAGGCAAAACAAAATTTTGAGGTTATTCAAAATGGCGGACGGGGGGGTGGGGGGGTGGATTTGACTTCATAATCGGATTTCTTCAGGTCGATATTTAAACTTTGCCGTTTACCGCAAGTCTCTATCTATCACCGTTCTCTAGCAATTTAAGTTTATGATCCGGCCGGACGGCCGGACGGACGGACGGCCGGACGGCCGGCCGGAAAAAAAATTTTTTGGCGCATACGTTTTTTGGAATGTGGGGACCCTAATTCGTGCTCATCCCAAGTTTGAGCCCGATCTGACGACTTTCGATTTTGCTCGGTACACAAAAGCTGTGTCTGAAAGAAACACAGCTAAATTGCATAGATACATATTTATGTGATACTATTTTCACATAAACATCCTAATTAACTGCAACATACCTGTAAAATTTTGTTTACTCTGTAATTCAATTAGTATAGCTACCTATGTATATAACACCCACCTGCCTTGTCCATTGCAACAGCTTTATCAGACGAAAGTTGCGGTTTGTTTATGCTAATTAATTGACGACAAAAGGTGATAAGAGCAAAATGTTGATTGACTTTTGCCATTTTTTCCCACCTTTTTGTGTCTATTTTTAAACCAAATTGACTTTATTAATTTTTGCAAATTTAATCCTTAATCAATTTGCGTATCAAATACAACGTCGTTGGCTCATAATTTCCATTCTTCAAATGTTATTTTCATTCTAAGAATTATAAATAAAAAAAAAACATTTCAAACGTCAGAAAAGCTCCTAATTCAAATGAAAGAGTTGTTTAAATATTTAGTAATCTTGATTATCATAAACCTCTGCTCGCTCTTCTCATAAATTATGTTCTATTTAATTCATTTAGCGCCTTTTAATTAAATAAATAATTCTTTTTCATAAAAAAGAACATCCTTCTGAATAAATTTGTGAATTCGCTCTGATTTTAAACTTAAAATTGATTTGGTTTAATAATCCTTCAAGAAGATTAAAGTTTTTGATTTAATGGCTTTTTAAAAGCTCTTAAATTTATCGTGATCCACTAATAAACCTAATTTTACCAATTGAAAGACAAATTTTTTCAAAATGATCTCTTTTTTTTTCTTAGCCTTGATTTCCTCTGAACCTTGGGACAAAAAGAGGTCATCCACCACCATCAACTGGAGAGAAGAGGTTTCTATAGTTCCTATCTAAATGATAGGTACTATACACCTATGTACGCGATGTGCGATAGTATTCTTGGCCAAACAGCTCTGTTCCCCTTTTTAACGACTCTCTCGAATATAATTGCTTTATTGGTCTGACGACGATGGGACATGTTCTCGTGCACGTGGTGCTAAAAAGGAAGGCGCCATTATCAACCACACACTGCGAGAATATCAATCAAAAAATTGCGTGATACTCACTTGATTGTCGCGCGAGAGCACCCCAGAATAGATTTTGTGATGATCATGATCCGGCAACGCAAGCCCAAGGGGGAAGGAGGATGCTTTCTATTGTGTAACTGAAAGTGGTAAGCTCGCGCGCTACGATATTTTCTATTTCCGTACGAGGTATTTTCTACTTTACTAGTTTATTCTGGTATTATGTACAAATTCCTCAGTGGTAAATGATTTGTTTTGCTTACAAAAGAGCCAAGCAATGATTGTATGCTGTAGTATCCTGCGGGAACATCATTTTGCTCTCTTTCTCTTCACTTAATATAAAATTGAACTGATGACAATTTTTGGCACATCATGGGCAAATTGGCATGAAATTGCCGCCATTTGATGACGGAATTCTCTTCTATATATTTTTGGGTTGAACTGAACATCTTCTTCGTCGTCCAACTGTGGCTTGTTTTCATGTCAGATGTCAACACAGAACTCAACCACCAAAATACCATCACGTCGTGGTTCTCGTGAAAGAAACGTACATAGATCATATTTGTTGCTAAATTTGGCAACGATTCCTTAATTGAAAAGAAATGCGCGATACTTTTCCCCGCAGACAAAAAAATCTTCTGCTTTCAACGACAACAATATCTTTTCATCAATTGATAATGAAGCCATATGAAATGCGTATTTGCAAAAATGTTGTGTGGCGACGCGACAAAATATTCTTCTTTGTGGTCAAAAGGTTTCTTTTAATGGTCAAATAGAAAGCTCTCTAAAAGCTCTTTTATATATAAAGCATGTATAGTGCTAAATAAATATTTTATTTCTTCTTCCTTATACTGTTCTTTTTCCTTTTTTTGCTTCTTAATCAAGTAAAAGATATTTTTTAATTTCAGAACAAAAAATTTATTAAAGTTATTAAATAATAAAATTTTATTTTAACTTTTTTTTTCTTTTGAACATTATAAGAAAATTCCAATTGCTTTTCTACAAATTATTATGATTTACTTGTTTTCTTCTACATTATTAAGCATAAAAGACATGTTTGGAGCACCTGGGTCCCCCGGGGAGCTTTTTGGGGGAGAATTTGGGGCCCAATTGAAAGACCGTTAGGGATTTTTTAAATTTTATTTCCCGGAACTGACTTTTTTAAATTTCAAAAAAATCAAATTTTCCCGCGAAAACTCGGCGGAAAAAATGAAAAAAGTCCGAAGTGAAAAAGTAGTGCGAGCGAGACGGATAGTGCGAGAAAGAAAAATGTCTATTTCAGTATATTTACAATGTTTGTATAGAGCAGGGAAGAAACATACATAAAACATAATCCATGCAAGCAAGGGGAAAGTAGACATAGTGAAGAATCAATGGGTGATTCTTGTGATTCTGTTCTGTGTATTAGTGAAAAACCCCTTGGTCAGGGAGTCCGCGTTCCTCCTGAGAATTTTTTTTTTGACAAAATAGAAGTGATTTTTGCAGAAAAAGCGCCGTAAATTGTCGTCTTTTTGTAAATAGTGTTCGTATAGTGTGGCCAGTGTGTCCGGATGGAGTGAGTGGTGTGAGCAGAAAGTCCCTTATATGCCTCTTCTCTTCTGGAGACGGACAACTTCGCGCGTGCCATAAACACACACCACAGGGAGAGTTTCCAAAATACATGGATTATTCGCACATTTTGCCACAACAATGAGTGGGTGAGTACTCGTGAGGGTGGTGGGGTGCACATGAGGGTGGCAGGTGTATGCAGAGGGCATTCCCAAGGGCCCCACGGGACGAAATGTCGATGGGGAATCAGTGGTGACATTTTGCTTTTGAGGAAATGTCAAAATGTTGGTCAGGGAATTCTCTTTTTCTCTCTTCTCTTGCCCCCACGGCGAAGATAATTCGCTATCGCGGTATTTGTGGGTACATTCTGTACAGAGGATGAGCACAATGTTGATTTTTACTCTTTTTCAGGGTCAGCCAGAGTTCTTCTGAAGCGCCAGAGAAGGCATCTTTGCGTCGGCTGAGATAGAGAGAAGCCCCCTCCATTCCCCAAGTCTGCTTCCCGGAAAGAAAGAGTGTTTGGTGTGAAAGATCAACACGGTTAAGAAGACACGAAAGAGAGTGAGAGAGAGAGAGTGCGTGAGACACAATGACACACAATCTGGGAATGGCACCGTATAGGATGCCGGGACCCGGAATGTGTCCGGCAGACTTTAAGTCGCCCTCTGAGTCGCCACAATTGCCAGTATCGGCGCCCAGCAATCCCAAGAAACGCCGGAAAACGTCCAATGCGGCCAGCAATCAAATGAATTCGGCACCACCGCCAACGCCGCAGGATCTACTACCGCCCCCACTTACTGGATATGGAGACACAATTGTCGCGTCGAATCCATTTGATGATACGCCACCACCAACGAGTCATCCGCCGCCCCCAATGAGCCATCACATGGGGATGCATGGGCCAATGAATCATCATCCCCACATGCATCATCCGCACATGGGTATGCCCCCTCAGCTGCGGGGGATGGGTCCAATGGGACCGGGCATGGGGCCAGGACCAATGGGACCCATGGGAGGAGGTCACGGTGGCCCAATGGGGCCAATGCCACCGCACATGGGTCCAGGACAGCGAATGCCCATGGCCCAGCCCAGTGGAATGTCTCCCATGGCAGCCAATATGTCCCCAATGGGCGGCATGGGAGGCATGTCACCCATGCAGATGCAATCCCAAATGGGTCCCAATGCTCAACGATCAATGGGAAGTCCAATGGGTGGTGCTGGGGGCCCCATTGGGAGCCCCATGAATAATATGCCAATGGGATCACCAATGGGTCAGGCAATGGGTAGCCCAATGGGTGCAGGAGGTGGACACATGAATAATGGGCAGATGGGGCCGCCGATGCATAGCCCCCTGGGCAATGGACCCACAATGCACGGGCCTCAGCGACCGATGAATGTTCCCAATGGGGCTATGACTTCAACCGGTGGCCCAATGCCACCGCATCCACAGCAACCGCCAATGCAGCAACTCTCTGCAATGGCAGCGCAACCCATGACGGGAGGTAATCAAAATCCACCCATGGGGCAGGCTGGTGGACCCGTGATGGGGAATCATCAGGCACCAATGGGGCAGCCACCGGGTGGGCATCCCCATGGACCACCTACACACAATCACATGAATCATCGGAATCATCCAAATGCCGTTGGACCCGGACCTGCAATGAATCCCATGGGGATGCATCAGCATCATCATCCGCATCCTCATGTTGCTCCGGGGCCACAGCAGTCACCGCAGCAGGCACAGCAGCAGATGCAGGGCCAGCCGGGTGGGCCACAAATGCACCAGGGACCTCCGAATCAGCAAATGCCACCACCTCAGCCACCGCAGATGCCAGGACCACAGCACCCAGGTCAGATGGGAGGACCCATGGGGCATCCGCCACAGACGCAGCAACCGCCAACGAGTCAGGGTCCCGGTGGGGGTGCTGGGCCACCGCAAATGGTGTCACATCATCAGCAAATAGCACCCCATCCACCACAAGTGTCACCGCATCAAATGCCTCCGCCCCATCAGATGCAGGCGCCGCCGCATCAGTTGCAGCCACCACAGCAAATGCCACCCCATGCAGGTGCTACGGGGGCCCTCAGTGCGATGTCTGCAATGGCAAATCATGGCATTATGACGGCAGGGGGGCACATGCACGGTGGGCATATGGGTCGTCCGGGACCGCCTCAACCACACGGGGGTCCTCCACATCAGGGGCATCCGCCGCATATGCAGAATGCCGGTGGGGCAATGCCACCACCCGGAGCGATGTTCGGACCACCCCAGGGGGCGCCTGCAGGACCTCCAGACATGACACCAAAACCCATGCCCGTGAGTGCGGGAAAGGTTTATCCGCCCGATCAGCCCATGGTGTTCAATCCGCAGAACCCCAATGCACCCCCCATCTATCCCTGCGGGGTCTGCCATAAGGAAGTTCACGACAACGACCAGGCGATCCTGTGTGAATCCGGATGCAATTTTTGGTTTCACAGGTGAGTTTCTCTCTCTTTATTTTTTTTTTAGAATCCTCTAGTTCTAATTTTATTATTCACAATTCATCCTAATTTTTCATTACAAATTGTATCAATTAACTTACTTTTTCTAATATTTTTCTGCTAATTTACGTATTGCGTCACTTCAAATTTGCTTTCATTTTTGTTTTTTTGGCCTACTAAGATTTAGTTTGTTTTTAACTTTTGGAGGACATGAATTTCTAACCTCAAACATTGAGCTTAATTTTCTATTACAAAGAAAACGTTTTTCTAGATTTTCTTCTGACGAAATTCTAGTATTTGAAGTCGCTTACACTTAGATGTAGAATTTATCAAGATAAATTGGATAGATTTTTATCTATGGCGGTTTAAAAAAAAGTCGAATTGGCAGCGATTACCAGTTTTGTTCTCCAAGTTCTTAAACCTTTCAACTAAGAAAAGCCTATTCGATTTTCATTTTTTTATTTTCATTTTGTGCAAAGAAAAAAATGAAGAAAGTTCTTTTGCAAAAAAAAACTTGATGGTCTTTAAGGACCAATGAGTGATCTTCGCAAAATTCGGATTATTCGTTAATGTATTACGGATGATTTGCGAAGAAAATCAACACATATTGGTTTTTAGTCTAAAAAAAAGTGGTACATATTGAGGATTAGAAGCTTAAAAAAATACCATTCAAGCCACAAAAGGACTAAATTTAAGCTGAAAAGTAAAATTATCCCTAAATATGCTAAATTCGAGCATAAAAATATTTTTTTCAGTTCTAAACAGGCAGATTTTGAAAAACAGAAACTTAAAAAAAATTAATTTAAGATTCTGGGCTCGATCCATTTAGCAAACAAATATCCAAATTAAAAGAAAGATTTCTCTTGCGATACTCTGACCACAGCTATCAGCTAGTTAGAGACATTGTAAAACATCCTTAGCTTTATTTAAGGGCTTTTAATTTTTTCTTTTGTCTCTAGTTAATTTAAACTAATTCAAGTTTGGAAAGGACAAAACCCAAAGTAAAACAAAAAGTATAGTATGCAAATTCAACTCAAAATGTGCTAAATTCAAGCCTAAAAGTATTATTGAGTGGGAAAGGGGGGCAACCTTAAAAAGGCAGAGTCTTCAGTCTCAAAAAGCTGTAAAAAATATGTTAATTAAAGCCAAAAAAAAGGACTGAAATATAGCCGAAACGTGTTAAATTTTTTTAAGGATTGTCGTCGTCGGTTATCAAGGACGGATGTTTATGATGAATTAAAATATTTAAATTTTTGTAAATATTCGAATGATAATTCGCCATAATAACCGAAATATTCGTCAGATAAACACCTTTTGTTAAGGACAGGAAGAGAATTTTAATAGAAAATTCATAAAACAAAAAGAAAAGATGAAAAAACTCATATCTCCTTTTTTTTCCACCCACACAACAGGACATGCAGCGGCCTGACGGAAGCGGCATTTCAATTCATCCATGCGGAAGTGTATGCCGAGTGGAGTTGTGACAAGTGTCTGTCTTCCAAGAATATTCCCCTTGTAAAGTTCAAACCGTGAATTTAGGGGATTTTTCTCGCATTGCAAAAGCAAAACAACAACAACACACTACAAACATTTTAAGCACATAAAATAATCACACACAAAGCTGAGCGAAAGAGAGAGAGAGAGACAAAAAATTGCGGGGGCGAGAAACATTTCAGTACTAAAACATGAAGAGATTAAAATTGTGAAAAAAAAATCTTTTTTCTCTAGGGTAGATATAAAAAAAATGAAAATGCAACAACTACAAAAAAAAACATATAAACAACATAAATAAAATAAAAAAAAAGAGATCAATCTGTGTTCATGCGGTGACTGATCTGTGTACGCGTATGAAAATAAAGAAAAAAGAGAATTAAAGTTCCGGAAGGACATGCGTTGTGTGGGTGTGAAAGTGCGCAGAGAGAGTCTCCCCGCATAGAAGGAAGTGCGAAAGTGGCTCAAGAGAGATGAAAATATGGGGATGGACAACATGCAAGATATCGCAAATCTGTGTAGTAGAAAGAAAAGATTTTCATTTGAGTGCGCGATATTAATTATGAAGCAAAATGGGATGAAAAGAACAGCAAAAAAGGTAAAAAAAAAACAAGAAGTTATTAATAAATAAATTTGTTTTTATGCGAAAATAACAATTAAAAAAAAAATCTCAACACTTAAAAACAATGTTCAGCATTAGATTTTTTATTTATTATTCAAAAATGAACGATCAATTCACTGAACAACAAAAGTTATTTTGTTGATGAGAAATAAGAACTAAAAAAAATGAAGCGCGCAAGAGAATAAAAAGAAACTACAAGAGATAAAAAAAAACATTTGCCTTGTTACAATGTAAACGAATATTAAATATTTAACAAAAAAAATGAGAAAAAAATCAAGAAAAAAATTACCTATATTGCTAATTATTTATAGTTTTATCCATTTATAAAATATCTTTAATTGAAACTGTTTTACAGTTTCAAATTTTATCACGATATGAGCAAAACAAAATGGAATGTCAAAAGATTTTACTATTATTATAAAAAAAAAATATTCTTTTACTTTCTCCTGATTATATACTTTTTTTTTTAAATTTATTCCCCCAACATAGATTAAGACTGGCTCTAACGTAGAACACGCAGAAATTATTAAGTCACTAGTTCTGTGTAATGTTTTTTTTTTAATTATTATTATATTTTTTTAATTATTATTTTTTTTTAAATAACTTAAAATGAGCGAAAATCGATAAAATTGTTTCAATTTCTTTTTTTTTCTTACAACATCAAAAATTTTGTGTTTTCTTCAAAATTTTCAAAGTTATTTTCATTGTACAAGAAAAGTAGAAAATAAATAAATAAATTGCAAATATAATTTTGTACTTAAGTGTGTGTGGCATATAAAAAAAAAACAAACAAAAAGAAATTGGTTTAAGAATTTCGCGAGAAAAAAAGCACAAGAAATCGAAAGAATTTTTGTTTGTAATTCATTTTAAAGCAAAAAGTAAAATTCTCTCAATTGTTTCCGTTCTTTAGCACCCCCTCCCTTATTTCCAACCCTCACTGTTTATATTTTTTTTTCTTTAAAACTTCTTTAATTTTTTTTTCAAAGACAGAAGAAAAGAAAAAAAATGCTATATAAATTCGAGCAATATATCTGTTATAATGAAGTAATTAAACTATATATATATAAAGAGAAGAAAAAAAAGGAAAAAAAAGTGAGAGAAGAAAACAACTAAAGTAATTAATAAATTGAAAATATAAATAAAAATTAAATGTGCGATGAGAGTGTATAAAAAAAACGTACTAACACACAAAAAATATTAGTAAAAAAAATGATTCGTGAGAATGAACGTACTTGCTGATTATGTAGTTTAAATTTGAGAAAAAAAGAGTGATGATAGAGGATAAAAAAGTGCGTGCATGAGTTCAGATTTTTTTGACAGTGTGTACATAGAAAAAAAAGTCGATCACATGGAAAATATCACAATATTTTATAAAAAAAAAACAATAAAAATAATCATTTTGATAACAAAAAGAAAAAAAATTATTGAATAATTTGCATTCTCTCCATTTGCGCCAGTGAATTACTAATAGAAAGATCAATAGAACCCATTTTTTCTTTACATAAAATAAAAGTTTAATTTCTTTAAAAATAACTGAATTCAATAAAATTGTTTAATTGGTAAAAATGCTGTAAAAATTTCTTGCAAAAAAAACAGAAAATTACAAAGTGGATTAGTGAGAGAAAACTTTAAAGTTCTCTACATTGCGGTCTCATAGTACAGCCTCTTCGTTAATTACAATCTTGAGATATTTAATAAAAAAATCTTCAAACATTGAGTAATGGAATCTAATTTTCATTTAATATTTTCCCTTAACCCTTTAAGGCTGACTCAAAAGCTCGATTATTTTTTTTAAATATTGCGTTCAAATTAGTACAAGACTAAGAAGACGTCTTTAGTTGACTTTGAACGTCTTTCAGCCTACTTTTCTGAACCTTAATTCTTAGGCACGTTTCTTCTATTTACAACTAGAATGTACCTAGCCTGGTACGTAAACTTTACTTGTTTAAATGCGAAATAAAACTGAGATGTAGCTAGAAATCAAATATGTCTAGGAAAGATTTGAAAACTGAAGAAAATGAAGATTACTAAATCATTTAATGTCTAATGATGCATTTAAATTAGCAACTTTTGAAGTTTCTTTTCTAACGTTTGACTTTATAAAAAACAATCTCTTTTTTAAACTTTTATAGTCTGAAAAAGTTATTTTGAGCTTTAGAATTGAAAGAGAATCGAATGATCGATCACCTTCGGCTTCTATATTAGTCAATTAGTTTGATTTTGTTCTGTGATTGGCTGATCAATAACCGAGAGAAGCCGAAGTAAAGCGATCATCTGTCTTAGCCTAGGTGCACTCTTAGTGTGAATTGGGTATTAATTTAATTTACAGATTTAAAGAATTTTTAAATTCTAAAATGAAAAATTACTTTTTTGCATTATTTTATTTTTTGCAGAAATAAATAGAAAATTGTCAACAGGATTTGCATTAATTCTGGATTCTTTTTAAACTTCTGACTGGGGCAAAGTGTGTCACGCAAGAAGATTAGGAAAAGGCTCTGACAAAAAATCGTTTATGGTGCTATGCAGGAAAAGAATGTCAAGAAAATATGATCATGACATTTTTTCCTGACATTTTTTTCATTCCCTCTCACTCCCACTAATGTATTTTCCTATCTTTCGTCTTTCTCCCACGCATGGTGACGACATTTTTTTCACGTTATGCTTTTTTTCTTGCGCACAACATGTTTTTATTTCCTTGAATTTTCTCAACATTTGGGGATATTTTCCCCAAAGAAAAGTGGAAAATGCTTAGCTAAAGAGCCCACAGTGCCAGGAAAACAGTGAAAAATGGAAATTTACGGTCATTTATCTGCCAAATATGTGAAAATGTGCGAAGTGAAAAATCAAAACATTCTTTTCCGGATTAATTTTTACGGGATACTTTTCTAGATTTTGACCACACAAATCACTTCCTGCAGGCTTTTTGTACCTTCCTACAGGTCATCTGCATACGGAAGGTCTACCTGGGATCAATGAATTGTCTTCTGGATCGTACAAAAAACTCCTGAACACGGAAAAACTTTGTCCGGGAGTGAATGTTTTGCTGTCGAACTTCACTGTTTTCACTTATTTTGCCGATAAATACCCACAATTTTCCACTTTTCACACTTTCAGATACACTAAGAACACTTCCACAAGCCGTTTTTCACTTTTCCCGAGATAAAATATCACAATTTACAGAGAAAATTGCAGAAAACTAACAAACACGTTGACTTCACAAGAGCTGGAAAAAGAATGTCAGAAAAAAACATCTTCCTGCGACATTCTTTTTCAAGCTCTTGCGAAGTCAACACGTTTCTTAGTTTTCTGCAATTTTCTCTGTAAATTGTGATATTTTAGCTCGGGAAAAGTGAAAAGCGACTTGTGGAAGTGTTCTAAGTGCCTGTGAAAGTGTGAAAAGTGGAAAATCGTGGTTATTTATCGGCAAAATAAGTGAAAACAGTGAAGTTCGACAGCAAAACATTCACTCCCGGACAAAGTTTTTCCGTGTTCAGGTGGGATTCCACCACCCAGGAAGCATTTCCCTGACCCCACACAGACCTTCCGTGTTGCAGATGACCTGTGGGCAGGTCCAAAAAACCTGCAGGAAGTGATTTGTGTCGTGAAAATACAGAAAAGTATCCCGTAAAAATTGGTCAGGGAAAGAATGTTTTGATTTTTCACTTCGCGCATTTTCACATATTTGGCCGCTAAATGACCATAAATTTCCACTTTTCACGGCTTTCCTGGCACTGAGAACACTTCAGCAAAGCCCATTTTCACTTTTTCATGGAAAAATATCCCCAAATACTGAGAAAATAATACGAAATGAAAAACATGTTGAGTGCACAGAAAAGAATGATGAAAATGTCGGAAGCATGCGTCAGAGAAAGACGAAAGATACAGAAATACATTAGTGGGAGTGAGAGGGAATGACAAAAAATGTCAGGAAAAAATGTCATGATCATTTTCTCTTGACATGAGATTCCTGCATAGCACCATTAAACATTTAGTAGAATTTAGCCATATCCATCCATCGGTCTTTCTATCAAATATTTATTTTCTTTAATTTTCTCTTAAAAATATTTAAAATTCTTTAAAATCTCATCCACTTTGTCTTTTTCTTTAACAAAATTTCCACACAGCAGGAAAAGAGATTTTTCAGCAAAACAAAATACTTAATTAAACAAAATAAATTTAAAAAAATCTTTTTGTTGCTTTAGAAAAATCTCTGGAAAATTACCTCAAAAATGGGCTCTAAAAACTTCTTACAAAATCATCACAAATAAAAGGAGAGAAATACGTTCCCTTAGAGATATAAACCTCCCCCATCACAGGCCCTTCTTCTTTGAATTTTCATCCCAAACATTTTCATCTGTTGCTAATTGTGAAAAAATTACCTCTGGAGAAAAATTTTGTTATTATATTACATGCAAAATCAACAAAGATGTTTTTTTTGTGCGAGAGAAAGTGAGAGCATGAGATATGAGAAAATAGATTTAATAATAAATAAACCTGTTGTGTAATTTTATTAATATTTTATTCGCAAACATCCCAATTTTTCATCATTGAGAATTTTCTTTTCGCTTTAGCAAAAAAAAAGAAGGAAAAAGGAAATTTAGGCCGTAATTGTGCGAGAGATCTCTCGTAGCATTGTGGTGCGATTTTTACGTACACCCCGTAGTGTAGGTATACGCCTAAGGTGGCATCCATCAATGTCCAGGAAGGTGAATTCCATTGGTTCATCACTTGAGCGCAATCTCTCAATGATTGGTTCAAATTTCACGCGATCACTCCACGTGAGGAGATCATTCTCAAACATATTCTGCAGAATAACATATTGGATGCCACTTATGCGTATCATGGTATTCCTCTGGGCCAGCGCATAGGTACGATCGTGATCATTGGCACGGATATCCTCAATATGGAGCGATTCCCAATCATTGTGAACTTCCTTTGAGGGCTG
Source organism: Lutzomyia longipalpis (assembly GCF_024334085.1). Taxonomy (NCBI): domain Eukaryota; kingdom Metazoa; phylum Arthropoda; class Insecta; order Diptera; family Psychodidae; genus Lutzomyia; species Lutzomyia longipalpis. The sequence continues at coordinate 381,662 of NC_074707.1, forward strand.
CTGCTGAAGGGCTTTTGTGGGCACTTCTGCGATATTCTGTGCTTTCTGGAGCCTCTCACGCATATTCTGTGCCATCTCCTGGCGAATCTGTGCGCTCTTGGTGGTGGCAAAGAGAGATGATGGATGTTCTAAGAACTGCGTGTAGCTGCTCTTGAGGGGATTCGGCCAGAGGAGACGGAAATTCCCACAATTGCGTCTTGAGGTGAGCAAGAGACGAAATGTGTCCCTAATGAGGGAACATTTTACTTCCAAATCAACATCTTGATCAGTGTGGAAACTTGGACTCTGATTGACTTCCAGGATAAAGGGTTTAAGCTTCTTATCGATGATTATATCAAACCCAAGAACTTCAAAAGCCCCCGATCGTGTGCGATGATTGTGAAATGTTGCCTTGTAGACGTGCCGGAGTGTCGTGTAGGCACTAAAGATCGTCTTGAGGATCACATCGTCAATTTCTTCCCACAATTTCTTCACATTAATCCCATCTTCGTGGAGAATTCTTCATGAAAAAAAATCCAAGAATCCTTCATTACAATGAATTTTTGGCCGTAAATAAAAAGGATCTTTACCTATTGAGAACAGCAAAGGTCCTTTTGCTGCCATTCTCTGTGTCAAGGCAGAAAGTTAGGCTGTTCTTGTTGAGGGAGTAATTTGTGAGATGCATAAAAATATCCCCTTTATTGGAGAGCGTCGGTTGGCGATATTTATTTGTTGCAAAACGTGCTAGGCCCTCGTTGTAGACATAAATCCTCAGTGGATCCATATCACTGATCAGCACATAGACTCTCATGTCGAATTTGAATCCATCCACCAAGAGGGGAGTCTTTACGTATTCCTGACAAATGACCTTCTCCTGGGTCATTGAGCTCACCCTGAGATTCCTACAAAGTCGAATTCCCCGTCCCTGTGATCCATGATCGGGCTTCAGGATGAACACCGTGGAGGGATGACTTCGACTGTACTCTTGGGCCTCATTAATCTCCATCGGGAGGCACCACGTGCGCGGAAAGATGGCATATTCCTCCGGGAAGGAGCGAATCATTCGATTGAGATTCCGTGCCAGGCAGCGTTTCATGGAGAGTTCTTGCATACCCGGAAAATGATTTATTCGCTGAAAGGATTTCATTTGACGAATAAATTCCAGCGACGGAGAACCATCTGACCAGAGAATATTCCATGCATCGTCCATATTGACTAGCCTAAAACCCATATCCTTTGCCACTCTGATAACCGATTGATAGCGTGTCTGAGAAGCACAAAACTTTATTTGCTTCTTCCTGCAGAAAAAATCATATTTTATCAATCAGAGAAAATATCCTGAAAATAAAATATTTTTATTCACCTGCTGGATGATCCTTTCCCTTTATTTCTCTGAGAAATCTCTTCTTTGGAACATTTATCAATTTTCTCCATTTCCCATACATTTTCCATGATTTTTTCCTCCTTTTCAGCAGCTTTTTAATAAAATAAAACTAATTCAAAAAAAATTCTCTTCTACGCGTGAGACAAAATTCAGACGCAGATGATTACTAAAATTCCAAAGATAATTTTTATGTTGAGATTTTATTTATTTTTTTATCGTCATACAAAACATATTTTTGTGTTTTTCATTTTGGCCACGTAAAAAAAACCTCACACATGAGAAAGTTTTTGTGAGAGAAGGATAAATTCTCGCTCATTCAGCTGCAAAGTCATAAAAAATATTTATACTATAGAGGGAGATTCTTAATTGTTTTTCTTTCTTTTAACTAAAATCCGTAACTTTGAGTGGTTCTAACTCACTTATAAACATAGTCATAGCTGTGAGGATGATGAAGCCAATGATGACGGCAAGAAATTGCGCCAGTCCTGCGGATCTGCGTCTCTGGTGCCAGCGTGCCTTCTCGCGTGGCATCACTTCGCACACAGTCACATAGAGGAGGGTACCAGCTGCTAAGCCCTGGAGAATGGGAATACTTGTCACTGACCAGGCTGACTGTAGATCCACAAGTGCCATCCCAATGCCAATTCCCGCCACGGAACCAAAGGCAAAGATGAGAATGGCAAAGAAATGCGATCGTACGGTGGATCGAGAGTTGGCATTCAACTCCACACCGAGGCAGAAGCCAACAACGTACTTGTGTGCTGCCACCGCTCCCACCAGGAGTATTACCTAACAGACAAGATTACAGAATTTAGTTGAATTGTTTAGCACATTTCTTTCTTTTTATCATAATATTGCGTCTAGCACAAACAGAATCGCTCTCCACCTCAAGATGAATTTCTGTGTGTCACACAATGGGCTAATTACAATGTGGTGAAAGATGCATAAATAATAAAATGTTATCAAAGAGCTTTGTGTCTTTTGTGGATAAAGAGAGTATGTACAGAGAACGTGCAAAATGTTAAAGAAAATAAATAAATAAATTAGAAGACAGTCAATATATAAAGGAAAGAACTTTAACCTTAGAAGCTGAATCCTGAATCCCAATTGCGAGTCCCTCGAGGAGGGAGTGTAGTGAAAGGGCACAGAGTAGCCCCAAGTGTCCCGTAAGGGTCTCCTCACACGGTTGTGCGTGACTCACGTGGCATATCCGTGAATTAGCCACCTCATCCCGATGCAGGCACTCCCGAAGGCTACCCTCTTCCCGTGCTCCTTGAGACCCCGCTGCAGAGTGCCGTGGGAGCAAACTCTGTGTCTCACACGATGTTGAGGGAGCTGATGCGAATGCAGAACTCTGTTCAATGGCTGGTGCTGTTGCTTGATAATTGGGAACAGCAATCCGTGCTTCGGGGCCCCCATTGTGGGCATCCTGATGCCTATGCTGAATGGCTTCGCCACAGAAGAAGTGCACAAGTTCATCCACAGCGTAGACAATGAAGAAACCCAAACAGAGGATAATCTGTGAGTAGCGGGGCAATTTTTCACTAACTTCCGGTAGCATATGGACGAGAGATGTGGCCAGGAGGACACCAGCACCGAAGCAAAGGAGTACAGAGATGAGAAGAGGATGATTCCGCTGTTGGCGCCGCGACAGCCACGCTGGGAGCATTCCAATGAAGAAACTTCCAGCACCCAAAACAAACATTGCGAGAATTTTCGTGTGATCCGGACTCATGGCTAGATTTGTGGGTTTCACAATCACAATATCCATATCACTTCTCTTTCTCTCTCCAAATGGCAAATTGGAGGTCACAGCGCGTTATCGTCGTCACAAAAGCAGCAAAAATGCTGATTGATGATTCACCACGATTTAGCGAAAAATGCAGAGTTGGTGATTCTCTTTTTGTCTTCTTTTCTGCATGGAAATCCTATTGAGACATTGCTTTGCCGTTAAGAAACTATTGTAAGAAACTGATGGGGAGCTTGCTGATGCTCTTGGGAGTTGCTGTCTTATCACTTTTCTCGTGATAAGAGAGATATTTTGTCACAAACAAATAAATGATCACCACACAAATCCATTGAATAAACATCCAAAACCACTCCTCTTACTCAATGTTTAACACGCGGATTTTATCGTATTTTGTACTATCTTCCCATGTTAAATAAGGCACACGACTTTGCATTGAATTAATTTTTAATTTTTAAGTTTTCTCTGCTGCTACACAAAAAATAAACCTTGATAATTTTGTAAACAAAGAATTTAGCAACTTGAAGTTTGTACAAAATTTTTTTTGTCTACCTTTTGAAATTGGCGCCCTAAATGTAGTTCCAAAAGCCACCACTGCTATTTTTTGGTACATTTTTGTATAAGAGAAAATGAGACGGTGCGACATTGTCTCCCTCATACTTTTAGTTTTTCCCAATTTTCTCGCGTTTTCCGCCGAATTTCCCAGCGAAACTCCCCTCTTTGTGACCAGGAAGCGACGCCGCGTCGTTTGGCGTCCCCAGTTCAAAACACTCAAAATTTCCGCCAAAAAAAGTCCGTACAAAATGGTTTTTTTAATCCGGCGAATTTCGCGCCCAAATTTTTACTGAAGCTCCCCGGGGCCCCCCGGAGCATTTCCCGCGTAGGCCCAAGGCGCAAAAATGATTTTTTCCCGGAAAAATTAATATTTTAAAATTTTCCCCCTCAACACAAACAAACATTTTACGCACACACTCAAAAAAACTCACCTACACAAAATGCCAGAGTGAGAGGAATGTATTTTTCTCATGCCATCTCGTTTGTATATTTTACAGTGTATCGGGAAAAAAAATTCCAATGAAATGTGTTTTCAAAAGTCACCACCACTCATGTGAGGGCACTGTGAGCATGAAGAAGTTCTGCAGATAAATTGCGGAAAAGCGAGAAAATCGACACATATATATGTTCCAGGAGAAAAGGAGCTTTTGTGAAAAGAAAGGGCAAAGAGGATACATATATAATAAATTTTTTAAATTGTGATTTTCATTATGGGAATGTTTAAAAATTAGTACAATCACCTCATTTTCACTATAATGTGTCAGTGTACTAGTGTTTTTGTGTGCTTTGGTTCTTGATAGTGGATGAATTTGAGTGGAAAAACGAGGATAGAAAATTTTGTGTGACATTCTCTCACTTCCTTGGAAAAGCTCTTCAATTTGTACCCTCCTCATACATATTGCAAAAAGCTCCGCAGTATTAAATATATAGTTTATACTATTTTTCATCGTATTTCTCATTGGAATTTTCGTGTTGTCGTGGAAAAGAAGTGAATTTTCCTCGTCCTTCATTTTCATATTTTTTTATTCTGTTGGTGAAAGAGAAAAGTGCGTCTAATGAGGAAGGTAGAGCTGGTTGGTGAAAAAAAAATGAGTGCACCGTAAAAAAGTGGGTGGAGGAGGTAGAGAGGCGGGCATATTGAAGGTTCGCTCCTCCGCGCGCCAGGCTCCTAGCACGGAGAGAACGAAAGGAGAGAGAGTCACAGGAAATATAAAAAAAGCCCGAAAGGAAGTTCGCTTTCGTGATCGGGTCTCGGGCAACAATCGGTGACTCCTCGTTGCGGACTGCAGTTCAATTGGTACGTGTGTGCGACACAGAACGGCCCATTTCGAACTTTTGAGCTTTTCCACTAAACCTCCTTTTTTTTCGTCTCTAAATTACATAATTCCCCAAAAAAAAAGGATAATCGAGTCTTTTGTGTGTGCAACACCCGGAAAATCCCGTCTTTTCCACCTAAAAGCTCCCCACCTGGGAAAAGTGTACGATACTCGATGGTCCAACGACCAAAGTGTACGGGTTTTTGGTGTGTGAGCCCAAATCGAAGGATTGGAAAAGTTTTGCTGTGTGTGCACCACGGAAAATTTTCACATATTTCACCGCAAGAAAAGTCTTCTTAGTGACGAAAGAAATTTTCCCAAAACCCCGTGCCACAGCTACACGATGTGGCTGTGAAAAAGAAAATAAAATTCCTTTGTGATCCATTTTCCACTTAATTTTCACCCCCCTTAAAGTGCTACGACCATTCACAATAAAATTCCTATAAATAAATTTTTCATAAAAGTGCTTAGAGGGGGTAAGGAATTAAAGCTCTATATAACTAAAAATTAAGAATTTAAATAAAAAGAAAAAGCCAAAAAGAAAATTCTCTAAAAGGGCTGTGGTGCAATCATATGAGAAAACGGTGCAAAATGCAAAGAAAAAAAATGTCAAATTGCATTTCTGTGAATATATAGTTACACAAAAAAAGAAGAAAAAGTGAGAAAAAAGTGCAAAAAAGCTCCCTCTGTGGTAGAAAGATAATGTGGATCGATTTGGTAATAGATTTTTTGGATTATAGGCTCTCGCTGGATAAGTATACTGAAATAGATCGAGGTGAATAGTATTTCTTTTTAATAATAGATTTTTATACTGGGGCGTAGTTCTCTCGTCTTTTTTTTCCTTCATGACTTTCTGCTACATTTTTCCGTCGTCGTCGCCTGTGTGACCCACCCTTATCTATTGAACTCCCCAGCATAAACTCTCGCTCTCACAAGCTTTTCCCATTTTTGCTCACACAACTCTCTCCGTCAAAAAAGAATCTCCTCGACAAAATTTGTAAATATATCTGCAATTTTCTTCACGTAAAAATAAAATTCTTTCTCTGTTAAAATCCTTTAAAAAATATTTGTGAATTATGGATTTGGTCTGTGCAGTGTATGCGATGTGCTTTTAGGAGAATTGAAAAAAAAGTTAAAAAGACTTTTCTGCGGCATGCTGAAGAAAACGCAGACGTAGAGTGAGCAAGAAAGTTCATACAGCACAAACTATACCACATTCAGTCAGCCAGGGGTGAATGTAGGACTTTTTCTTATATAAATATTTAGGGGAGTGCTTTTATGCGAAGCTTTTTCATTCATTCCATCCGGTTTCTTCTTGCTTGGCAGTTACCAAAAGCCATCAACTTTACACAATAATATATAATTCTTTGCTTCATTTCAAATTAGTGGTTCCTGCTAAAAGTCAATTTAAAAAAAAAAGTTTTCTGAAAAGCTTAAAATATAGATTAATGATAAATTGCGGAAGTTCTGGTGATTATTACACGAAAATCTTGTTAATTTTTATTGGAATTAAAAGCTCTTTACCATCTATAAGAAAGAATCACAACTAATGCATAAATTTGTGTGATATTTCAACATGTTAATATGATAAGAAGTTAATCTACAAGCAGAATTTAGATAAAGTTTTGTATCAGAAAGTTCCATTTGTTTGGCTTTGTACACACCTCTATAACAAGACTATTTAATATCTCTTAATTTAGCTTTTTAGCTATAAAATAAAAGTGAATTTATTGGGGATCAAATAGGCATAGATAGAGATCATTATACTGGGTGAGATTTTTGTAAAATTAATAGAGATAAAAACTCTAGAAAACTATTGTATGTTTCTACTTAAAATTACGCAGAATTATCGCAGATTTGCTGAATATAATTGTTTAATTCAAGAGCATAAAGTAGCAAGAAGTCTTTTTGGTTTTTCTCCAAAGTAAAATAAATTTGAAGGAGGGAAAACTTTTAGGTTTTCTCTAGAAAATTCTACGAAAATTGGGTGGCAAGTGACTTTCCTAAACGCAAATTTCAGCCTTAGCAAATGAATTTAAAATTTTTTTTTTTTAATTTCTTAAATTAATTGGTTTCAATAAATTAATTATTGTTTCTTTTTGTGGGGGGGAGGGGGAGGATTTCGAGAAATTTCCTCCCGTGCATGGCTATTCAATGCTAGTCCCCAAAATTCAACCCCTATATTCGTGTCTGCTTTCAAACGGGGCTCTCTCCCACTCTCTCAGCTGAGAGAGCGGGAAATTGAGTAATTTGGGAAAGCACTGTGAGAGAGAGCTTTTGGCGTGAGATGGGAGAAAATTCTAGGTACTCCTAAAGTACATATACAACATTACATATACATACCTAGAACTAAAAGTGGAACAGAACATGGTCTTGTATTGATTTTTCTTTGGCAGAATGCTTTATGTTCTTGAGCTTTACATTTTCCACATTGACTTTTCCTCCGCGGTGTCTTGGGCTGTTTTTTTTTTTTCTTTTCGCACAAGAGTCTCCTCCATTCTGCCCCGTATATTGCTTGACCATAAAGTGCGATATGCTGAAAATGCTGCGGCGAAAAAGTTCCCATTGCTGTGTGTGGCCATCCTGGTGGAGTTAAAGAAGGAGAAAAAAATCAATGTGCATGACATGACGAGGCCTGTGTGTGGAAAGTGTGTGTAAAAGGAAAGACACAGTGTTGATCTCAGAGAGGAAAACTCTTGGGAAGTTTGTGGGTGAAAAGCTCACCGCAGTGCCTATATATAGTTAGTTTTTTTTATGCTACCACTTCATTCATGTGTGCGTACCATTCATTTCTATCGTGTCCCCAATATATTCCTCTTGTACTCCGCCTCTATAATCCTCAATTTATTACGGGGTGCGTTTGAATTTTGCTATAGCCCCTAAAATATCCTTGCGAAAAAGCTTCCACTCTATGATCAACATATACATACTTCTTCTTAAAGTCAATAAATAAATAACCCGACATGCTTCTGGGAAAATTACGTGTACATTGAACAATTATATATGTGACGTAAAGTTGTGCAAAAGCTGAAGAAAAAAAATGTCTTGCGTAGGTGAATGCAAGAATGAGAATAAGTTCAATTATTTCTTATGTGCCTCCTTGTTGAGTGTCATCGTGTATAGAGCTTTTTACAATATAAAGCTTTCCAGCTCAATGTCCATAAAATAGTGAGAATCCTTCTCTATAGGTACTGCTACGGGTATCCTCATTGACTATTTCACGACGATTAGGGGTGGCCAGAATGTCTCGAAATTGACCTTGAGTGGTAGAGCACGCGACCTCAGTCAATCACAACATTTCGTTTAGAAATTAGAGAGTGAATATAAAAGGAGTTATCGGTCATTTAAATTAAAAATCATCTCTCTATTTTGTTCAGTGATTGATGGTGAAATTGTCTGCAAAGCTCTCTACCGCGTAATTTAATACATATATAATTACTCACACAATAAGGATGCAAATTTTATCTCGGCAAGATTGTGGAATTTTAAGTGAAATTCTTTCATGATGAATTTTCAATTAAATTCAATTCCGAAAGTTAACAAACATTTTATTAAAGTATATTAAAACGAAACAAATATGGGGAATTCTTCAGCAGTATATCAGAATATTCAATATTGTTTTACTTTAGAACTTTTTACTTGTTTTTTTGCTCTTCATCTTCGATCAACGTCTATTGTGAAAGAAAACTTAAACAATTTAATTTTTGAATGTAATTGCTTCAAATAATAAAATAGTGCAAGATAATTAAATCAACAATTTGTGCTCACTCTCTTGCATTTTAGTTGATTGAATTAGGCTCTAAAAAATGAAAAACTATAGGTACATTTTATCCCTCATTTAGAAAGCTTATTGAATATTCAACTGAGAGTTTTTTTACACAGCAATACATGTTAAATTGCTACATTTTTTCAAACAAAAAAAAATGACCTATCTAATCATTCAATATTAATTAATGTCATTTAGTAAATTGTAATACAAACGACACATATGGGTATAGGATTTATCCAGTTAAATCTGCTTTATTGTGGAAATAATAATTTTTTATCCCCACCCACTACAGAGAAAAGTGTAGGTGTAAAGAGTTATCAGGTGGCTATTTAGAGAGAGAACTAATCCTTTTATTCGAAATTTTTATTTCTCTCTTTAACCTATTTCATATTATTTATTATGTAGGCATTGTAATGTATATGTTGCTCTCCATACTCATAAAGTTTCATGAAATATTCAAAGTCATTTTATATCTTTTTCCAAGAATCTTGTTTTTCACTTGCCCGGAGAGAAAATAGGTATATAATAGCAATGAATGTTCATTGTCTTCTCCTACTCTCTCTCTCTCTCTCTGTTCGAACTTTCTCCACACGAAGGGTTGCGAATAATCCGATGTGTATATATACACGAAAAAAAAGCTCAAGAGACGGAAAAAAGGGTCAGAGTGACTGCAGAAATTGTCATCATTTATCCCCAAGATATGTGGCTGGTATATACACAAAAATCCTTTTTTTTTTCTTCTCTCTTGCAGAATCAATTCTCCTTTAACCAGCAGTATTGTGAAAAGAAACTAGTCTCGGATGTGACAGACATAGAAAACCAATGTAAGTATCAAAGGAGAGATAAATAAAATATTAAGCTTAAATAAAATTGATTTTCGTTTGTTAAAAATCCTTAATTTTTCCTTCACGACAGGCCTTGGCTTCTGAGGCTCACACCAATTGGTTGCATAGACAATGACTGAAGATTCCAACTCATCTTCTGAGGAAGAACGCAGCTTGTTCCGTCCTTTCACCCGTGAATCATTGGCTGCAATCGAAGCACGAATTGCAGAAGAAACTGCAAAGCTAAAGGAGTTGGAAAAAAAGAGAGCTGAGGGCGAGGTGAGTGACTCATATGAATTTTTTTTATTATATTATCCCTCATGTTGTTTCCCCCTTAAAAAAAAAACAAATATAAGCATTTATCTGGCTCTATCACACTAACAAATCTACCTATCTTCTCTTCTATATATGAGACATGTTGTAATTGTCGGATAAAAAAAATTGCTGTAAATGTTCTCTGTCTATCCATTAAATTTCATACATTTTATTTTAAAAATTTTTCTATTGCATTTGGGAACGAATGATAAAAAAAATTTGTTCCTAAATTATTGATTTTTTCAATGTTTATTACTTTTATTTTTATTCTTAGCAACATCTATTGCATCCTTTCATCAGTATTATATTTGAAAATCTAAGTTTTATCTTGATTTGATGTTTGTAATCCTTATTTTGCCGTATTCTCAGCGAAATATATCAAATGTACCGCCATATGGGGTGAATTTTATTTCTTTTTAGAGAAGACCCTTTTTAAAACAATAATAAATTATTTTTCTTACATTAATTTCCTTCACAATTATTGAAGATTTAACAGATCTCTGTTTTCATCTTTCATATAAAAAAATAATATCAAAAGGTTAATAATTTAATGAAGAGAAAATATATCAAAAAAATCTTTTCCAAAACCTAAAGAAAGATATTTATTTTTACTATTTTTTTTTATAAATCCATTTCACCCCATTTGACGGTATATAAAATAAAATTTAATATTTTATCGAAATATCTATGTAATTTTGTGTCAATTGGATGTGTATTTTATTTTATTTATTTGTGTTTATTCATTTTACATACAATATAATTGCCTAATTCACAATATTAGAAGCCCAATTTGCAAATTTTCCCCTCGTAAAGTTATATCTATATACCTACATAAAAAATACATTATTTACACTTTGCGCAGGAGGGAATATCAAAATTATATATTGAGAGGATGTCTTAGGGATGCCGTTAGTTAAAAAAAGAAATCGCAAATTTTCATAAACTCATCAATCATAAATCGAAGAATATGTTTAAAAAAAACAAGAATACATAAATAAATTGAGACGAGAGAGCATTGCATTTTATTATGCAAATTAAATAAAATCTCACTACGAAAAGTCCCGTGAGTGGATGTGTTGTAAACCTAACAAGAGTTATATTTGAATATTTCAGCCTGTTTATGGTCGCAAGAAAAAACAGAAGGAAGTAAGATGATGTCCTTTTATACCAAAGTTTTTTCCATTTTCATTTTTATTTCAAAGAATTTTTATAACATTTCTTTTTTTTTTAACTTTTTACTTCAGTATCGAATAGATTGAAAATATAACATTTTTTTAACGTAAAAAATATTGCGTCTTTTTTGGTAAAAAAAAAGTTAATAAAGGCGTGTGTAAGTTGAATTGCTCAACATACACCCTCGCACACTGTTGGCTCTCAAATTTCATATATTAATATTTGAAATGTGATAGTCCAATGGAAATTTTTTTACATTACATAAGAAGAGTTTTTTTTATTATGAGCTATTCAGTCTACATAGAGACTTGCTTCCATTTTCTGCCACATATATAATTTTTTTTTATTGAAACTTTTGTAAAAAAAATTGCGACAAATACAAAAATAAAACACATTAATTGGAAAATAATCTTTAAATAGTTCAAAAACATTAAACTTATTAGAATTTTAATGTTTTTAACATTATTTTTTTTGTATAAATAGTGCAAGAATTTTTTTATTTAGCTGAAATTGCTAATAAATAGTTGCTTTAGTAATTCATGCAGACTTCTTCACACCTATACCTATATAATAAATCTTGAAGCTCTACAAAACATAGCTATAAACACAAATTTTGATACACGTTTTCAATTTATAATAAAGGCAGCAAATTAATCACAGCAAAATTCACACTCGATTTGTTTTTTGATTAAGGACAATGACACTTTTGGAAAGAAAATTGAGTTTATGTGATATTTAATTTAATACTACTAAATAATAAATTTCACATCAACAACACACTGTTTTAATTGGAGATATTTTTCACACAATTTAATACAATAAACATGGCTAATGGTTGTTGTAATTTAATGGAAAGGATGGCGACATTCTGTATGGTTCAATGGGGGGTTTTATTCTCTGAGACAGAGAATTTTCTACGAAATTGCTTGCTTGTGTTTGATTAAGTGTTTGATCGACAAATATTATTTATATTACATAGGTATATACGTAAAGGATTCTATGATGTGTATATACTGATGAATTAAGATAATACTTAAATATACATACATACCAAATCTAAAAGCTTTTCTATGGAATGATAAATTGCTACCTACTTAAGTAGTGTATATAATGTGTCTATGACAGCGTTATATTTAATTCTAATCGGAAAATATGTATATAGAAAAGAATTTTATTCTTACTTTGTTCTTTGGCAGATGAGAAAATTGGTTAAGGTCCCAAATCTGCTAATTTTGATAAATAAAATAAATTTTCATCTGAAGTTTTAAAGCACGAAAATGATCCTAATTTATCGAAACATTTCGAGAATTTGTATTTCCCTTCTCTGCAGGCATAAAATAGTCTGCATTGTGCAATTGTGAGATTTTTTTGATAATATAGTGTCAAACAAGTATTACTTAGTTTAAAAAAATCTTTATTTATCTTTTTATTCTAATTCACAAGATTTTATTGTTTTGATGGTGGCTGAAGATCTATTTGTATAATTTTTTTATTAGTCTTCTACAAGAAGTTACTGCATAAACCCATTAAAATGTCATTACATTCTTGTGTATACATATATAGACATTAACCCCTGAATGTAATCCATTAAAGCCTTAAAAGTTCTTCACACAAGAATTATTACTTTAGAGTGGGTGTCACGGGGAGAAATAAATTGAAAGGGAAAACAATATAAAAGTAACTTATCTCTGAAAAAGTAAAAAAAAAAATCTTCGATTTAGCAGACAAGACAAGAAATCTTCCTTGACTTGAAGTGTTTGTAATTTGCAACATGTTTCAAATTTAGCCATTTCCATGCGCTAAATTGGGGGATTTCAGCAATTTGTAGCTTTGGGTTTATAATCTTTATGAATGCTGACATGACATTTAGTAGGTAGTTTGTGCTGCCACCGTGAATGACTTTATGTAAAGTAAAAGACATATTTTAGACATGTGAGAGACACGGGCAGGGGTAGGAGTGCGATAAAAATTGTATTTTCCCATGGAGAGACAAGGGAGAAAATATACAAAATGCTTGGCACTTTTATATAACTTTTTATTTTTTACCTTACTTTTAACCTGTAAAAAAAATGCCCTTTTAGATACATTTTTTCATATACATATGCTACTATACATATTTCTCTGCTCACTCAAGTCTTGCGGCAAGAAATTTGTGCACAAAATTTTCAATAAATGCGAATTTTCACAGAAAATATAACACACAACATATTCAATGTGAAACGTGCACTTATGAAAATTGAAATTCCTCTCTCTCTCTAAATTTTTCAAATGTTTTTGATGGTTTTGTTCTTTCTTATAAAATCAATAAAACTTTTTCAAAAAACTATACATACATTATAATATATAAACAACAAAAGCATCAATGACATTTCAAATTGACAAATAAAAGAAATAAAAAATTTTTGGAGAATATTTTCTTGGCTGATTTTTTGGGGGAAAGACCCACAGAAAAAAATCTTTGATTATAAAAAAAGGAATTTCCATTGATGGCTTCGAAAATTTTTTTTTTCACTTTTACAAGAATATTAAGACACTTTTTTAGCAAAACCAATTTTTTAGTCTTTTCCATTTCCTCAGTTAAAGTGTTTTGTCACCTATTTTTTCTTTTTGATTTTTAATTATGTAAAAGCGTGGAAATGAGAAGCAGTAAATTTGAGTTCTTTTTTTTAGCATCACTCTGAGTGAAATTTTAATTGTGGGGGATGAAGAAAAAAAATGGAAAATTCGCAAAATTGAACAACATTAGAATATTATTCAAAAAGAAAAAAAGTTAATTGAATTACATTTGAGGTCTTCATGCGCACTGTGGCTGCGTGTGTCCCTAGAGTGTCATTTGGATGTGAAATGGGATTATAATGGAAATTACATTATTTGGCGTCCACAATTAAAATGAAACTCCCCTATTTCAAGCATACTTAATTAATCAATTTAATTGATAAAATTGCTAATTTGTTTCACTTTTTTTCTCTCTATCTTCCCGTCTTTTTTTTTTACTCCACCATCAACACGTGTCTTCGTATGGCCGCGAATGCATCATGAAATTTTCCACTGGGGAATACCATGTGTGCCTCTACATGAAACCTCAATGTAGATTCGATATGACGACGAGGATGAGGATGAGGGTCCACAACCGGATCCCACACTCGAACAGGGTGTTCCAATACCTGTTCGAATGCAGGGCAGCTTCCCTCCGGAATTGGCCTCCACCCCTCTCGAGGATATTGACAGTTTCTACTCAAATGTATTGGTAAGTACAATCATAAAATATCTCTTATGCATTGCATAGTATATAGATTATATGAAGTATTTTGTACATAGGACAACCCCTAAATAACCACTCTGGAAAATTGTTGTAGAAAATTAAAAAATAAATAAATTTGAATTTTAATTCTAAAAATGCTAAAAGAAATGAAGAGAATTCGCTAAATGCTTTGAACTTTATCTCTTAAACTTTAACCCTTTCAGTTCTTTAAATTGAAAGTAAAAGCAAGAAAGAATTATTGAGGAAAGGTTATAGAAAATAATATACATATGTGGTTAATGTGCTATGGATGGAATATTCTTGATATTTAAATTTTATAGCTATAGATTCCTCTACTCAAGCGTAACATAGTGTTATTACATAATATTTTCTCTTATCATTCACAGACATTCGTAGTGGTTAGCAAAGGCAAGGATATATTTCGATTTTCAGCATCAAAAGCATTATGGCTTCTCGATCCCTTCAATCCAATTCGCCGTGTTGCAATTTATATACTAGTGCATCCACTTTTCTCCCTTTTCATCATCACAACAATTTTATTAAATTGCGTCCTCATGATAATGCCAACAACACCAACTGTCGAATCAACAGAGTAAGTATCAACATACCCCCTCTGCTATATACATATATATATTTTATCTCTTATTTATATTTTCATAGCTAAATATGACAAATAATTCACAATTTTACCTCAATTTACTCTCCGTAACAACAACCACAAAAAAATCCCTCGTTGATATTTTCCACAACTTTTCATTTCGATTTTTTTTAATAGTCATTTTGTATTCTTTTTTATTCCTCTCAAGTCTTTTTTGTGTCAATATTCACGTATATAGCATACAAGAATATGCAGATTGCTAATAATAGAAACTCTTTAAAATTTCAATAAATTATTGAGAAAGACGGCTCCATTGCAAAAAGGATGGGCTTGCCTGTTGACACAAAGAAGAAAAACATTTTTCAGCTCCTACTCACTCACACACACCTTACATACTCCCCCACAATTTACGTGTATTTGTCGTGAAATTTTATTTATTTCTAGTGTCCTCATAGTTTTAATTATAATGAAAACAAAACACGAGGAAAAAAAAACATTTCTCACTCCCATATTTTTTTCGTTATAACATATAGGTTCATATACCTACCTATATATTTTTTTCTTTATTTTATATGAAATAGAATTGTAACCATTGCTATTTAATGAATTATTCATATTTATTTATATTTTTTCTTGTAGCATAAAATAAAGACTAAACAACATTCATTATAATTTAATAGTTAGGGTAGAGAAGAGAAAGAGAAGCGAGAGGCGAGAGTGTTGTGTGGTGTAGAGATGGAGGAGCAGCCATATGTTTTTTTGTGGAGTTAGGGATCATCTTTGTTTGAAGTCCAGCTCCCTGTATTTGTTTTTGTGGAACATTTGGAGCTTTTATTCCCCCTCTTCTAACGAGATAAGCTATATACTTTTTTCTCGTATAATATACCTACATTTTTTGTTTCTTTTTCTTGGGAACGCCATCAGGAAAATTTCCACCTTAAAGTTTTCATTTTTCAAGTTATTTTTTTATCCATTGATTGCATAGCAAAATTAAAAAAAAAAAAGGGGAGGTAGGAACACACACTGAGCTGGTTAAATGAGGGTAAAAATAATATGCGGGAAAATAATAGAAAAATCAATTCATCAGACAAAATTAATCACGACACTTTAATTTCAAAGCTCGCTATATGTGTGGGATATAATAATAATAAAAATTGATCATTTGGCTGGGTTGAAGAGCTAAAATCAGAGTATAAGTCTGATGTATTTTTTTTCCAATAAATATTGAGTCTTTAATAGTTATGACGTCATTGAGTATTTTTCTCAACCCCACGGAAAAATACATTTAATGACCTTGACTTTCAGATGTGAATTATTTCTTTACTCTTCTCCATGGTTCGTTTTCTCTCCTATTTTATTTACACATTACCCTTCCGAAATTGTTTCTTTTTTTTATCATAATAAAAAATTATTGATTGGGAAATGAAAATTGATCAATTTATCTCTTCAGGTGAAATATTAAATAAAGTGAATTGCCATATATATATAATATACTCTTATTTTAGGGTAATATTTACTGGGATCTACACATTTGAATCGGCAGTTAAAGTGATGGCACGAGGTTTCATTTTATGCCCGTTTACGTATCTTAGAGATGCATGGAATTGGCTGGACTTCGTAGTAATAGCTTTAGCGTGAGTTCTCTTAAAACCATTTCTCTAGAAAATATTAACTTATATAACTAATATTATATTTAGATTTATCTAGAAACTAAGAATAGATTATTCTCAATATTATTGCGGTAGGTCAAAGTGAAAGAAGATTTAACCTCTTATATATTCTTTGTAATTTGTTCAAGAAACTTTTTTTTTTTCAATCCATAGTTCCTAGAAATTTAGTCACCCCTATTTTTTTTAAAGGGGGTTCAATTAATAATTAATTTGGCCAAATTTTGTAACAACAAAAGAACTTTTCAATTAAAATAAAAATATTTAAATTTACCTTTGAGATTTGAGAAAGTGCTTTGACGTTACAAAATTTGACTAAAAAAATCTTTAGAAAGAAATATAAAGTTTTTTTTCTTTAGCCACTATATAAACCTTTTATTAGATTAAAAGTATATGTAGGTTTATATTTGTATCTACTATAGCTAAAACCTATAATATTTTGATGGCTCTGTTTCAATCTTATTAGAATCTCATTGAGTACATTGTGCCATCAATATTGAGTCGTATTGATTTTTCTCGCTAACGGAAATTGAAAGTAAATTAACCCAATTGATTAGTGAATAATGTATCCTTTTGAACAGATGACATGGCAATATGATGCTATCTATATAGTATATATACATCTCCTTTGCGTAATTTGCTATTCAAGGATCCAATTCATTGTATAAAAGAATTTTTATTTCTTCTTTTGCAATACATTGATTGAGCTGAAACTTAATTAAATTTAATTATTCAATTTGAGTAATTTGCAGAATAAACAATTGAGTAGACGTTTTTCTTCTTTTTTTTTGCCTTTAAAAGAAAACTTTTAATTGTATCTTAAAGTGTTTGAATCCTTTGAAAATTAATTTAAAAAAAAAACTGAGAAAAAGATTTGGAATTAGAATTTTTCAGAGAATTTGATAAAAAGCTCGAGTTGGTGCGAAGAATTTTTAATAAATTAATTGCAATAAAAAAAAGTAATATTATATAATTTAGGATATAATACTACATAATTAGCCATACATAGCGTAAAAGAAAATAATTTTTAAAAATTGTTCTTTGCTCAAATTGATTTAAGAAAAATTTGTGAGCAGGTTACAATTTTTTTTAAATTATTCTCTTTCTATTAATTTTTTACTTTAGAATGTAGTAAAATGTAGTAATGTTTTTCTTAGTAATTTTTCCAACATAGATATTTTATATATTGTTATACAGTTATGTGACAATGGGAATAGATTTGGGTAATCTCGCTGCTCTGAGAACATTTCGTGTGCTTCGAGCTCTGAAAACGGTAGCAATTGTTCCAGGTATAGCTACTTTTTTCTTGCTATATATCACATTTAATTTTATTTTCACAACCCCAACGCCCCATGGCGACGATGTTATAATCTAATTGCACTTTTATTTTCTTGCCCCACCCCCCATGCCAACCCCAAATGAAGGACTGAAAACCATTGTTGGCGCCGTGATTGAATCTGTGAAGAATCTACGGGATGTAATTATTTTAACAATGTTTTCGTTATCTGTGTTCGCGCTCATGGGCTTACAAATCTACATGGGTGTTTTATCGCAAAAGTGTGTTAGGATATTTCCAACCGATGGATCGTGGGGCAATATAACTGATGAGAATTGGGATCGATTCTATAAGAATGAAAGTGAGTAGACTTATTACCTTTCTTTTTTTTTAGTATTTTCTTTACAATTTTATTTCATTTTTTATTATATCTAAGAAATACCTTTATATCATTTTTCCTATAATAAATATAATTTATTTTTATCTTTTCTATATCTTTTTTTTTTACTTGCCAATTCATCACAAAAGCCAATTGGTATAGGACAGAAGATGGAGATATGCCACTGTGTGGAAATTCTTCTGGAGCCGGGTGAGGCTGATTAAATATCTTTTGCATGTTTCATACATATATCGAGTACCTTGAAAGCGATGGCGACCCCATTTTATTGACTACAAACTTTTTATTTTCTCTCCCATCGCACCCACACACAATCGTGACGGTGGTGTTCACAATAAAAGGCAATGCGATGAGGGATATTTCTGCTTACAAGGATTCGGCGGAAATCCTGATTATGGATACACGAGTTTTGATACATTTGGTTGGGCTTTTTTATCTGCCTTTCGGTTAATGACCCAAGATTTCTGGGAGAATTTGTACCAACAAGTATATAAACCTAACTATATATATATTTTATTAAATATTTTTCACTATATGACATTTTTTTTAAAGAAATTTCCCATTTAACTAATTCAAACTCTTTTTTTTATTTTCTTTTCATGCTAACCACTTTACATTGCGGTGTTGGATAATAAATGGTTTTAATGTAGGTTCTACGCTCGGCTGGTCCATGGCATATGCTTTTCTTCATCGTAATCATCTTCTTGGGTTCATTTTACCTTGTTAATTTGATCTTGGCCATTGTAGCCATGTCGTATGATGAACTCCAGAAGAAGGCAGAAGAAGAAGAAGCAGCGGAGGAAGAAGCAATGAGAGTAAGGCTTCGATTTTTCCATAAAAAAATATTGTTGTTTCTTCCTCCTTTCCTTTTATCGTCGTTGATAAAATGACGAAAGGAAGGAGCGAGGTGTGCACATTGGAATGCAGTGTCTTTTCCTGTGTTGCCATAAAAAAAAAGCTCTTTGTGCTATATACTGTATGCTTTTACAAAAAAAAAACGAACAAAATGTCTCTCTACGTTCGCATATATATTCGTATTGTGCCATTGATGTTTTGAGTGGCCATTTTTGTCTCCCACACCGGATGTAGCACCAACTCATCTAATGTGTTCTTTTGTGTACCATCTTCACAGGAAGCTGAGGAGGCGGCAGCTGCTAAACAGGCAAAACTGGAAGAGAGAGCAGCAAATGCAGCAGCAGCAGCCGAAGCGGCAGAAGCGGCTGAGCACATGGCAAAGAGTCCATCGGATTTTTCATGCCACAGCTATGAGTTGTTTGTGGGTCAGGAAAAGGGCAATGATGATAATAATAAGGAAAAGATGTCCATTAGAAGTGAAGGTTTGGAGTCACTCAGCGAAATGACGAGGCCTTCTGCTCCGTCGGGCGTCGCGGCGGGCACCGCAAGTGCCAAGGTGCGAAAAGTAAGCGCGGTAAGTTAGTATTAAGGCGTTAGGTCATTCGTCTTAGGTTGCGCACCAAGGTAGCAGTAGATTGTAGTCATCACCATATCACCAAACAATATAAAACATAAGTAGTGGCTATGTACACAATTTTTTCCTTGAGCTGTGGTGAATCCTTTGATTGCTACCTGGAATATATCTTTCTCTTTTGAGGGATTTCCCAATGAATCCTCTGTAGGGGAATCAATATTCAGAGAAGAAAACTTTCGTTTCAATCGATAGCTTATAAATTTATTCGTGTGATTTTATTTTTAGAAGCAAAATTTACATTAAAATTTAATTGCGTTTGTTATCAGAAATAGCGATTGAGGCAAAGTTCTAGACTATGTTTAAAATACGGGAAGTTACTAAAGTATTCTTTTATTCGTTCTCTTTTTAATCTCCCTTTCGTTTTGTAAAGAATATTATAGTTAAATCGCAATTGAATTAAGGGGGGTCTCTTTTGAGAGCTGGTGAAATTAAATGTTTTTATTTTTATTGGGGTTTTTCTTAATCTTTATTTTCTAGTGTTCGCAATATTTAAAGAGTTATTACTGAAGAGTAAGAAAATCATTTTCTGTCATCTTAGGTGCGACACCATCTTGTGATATTCTTCAGTACACAAAGATAGGATTTTCTCAGAATTTACCTGATGGATTTTGATGGGATAAAAAGCAAATGAAAGAGGAAGTATTAACGATGAATGTACCGGAAGGAATTTTTGAATTTTCATTCAAAAGCTATGAAAAGTGCACAAGAATATTTTTCAACTTTTCTCAACTTCAAAGTCGAAATTCCAAAATCTGTTCTGGTACATTGTTCATTGATGCTTTCTCTTTAATTTGCTTTTTACCTCATCAAAATCCATCCAGTAGATTCTGAGAAAAATCTACTTTTGTGTTATAAATTAGGCTTCAAATGTAACCAACATCGGAAAATCAAATTTAAGAAAAACCTTAAGAAAAATGAAAACTTTATAAATATGTCAATTCCAACAGTTTGCCCAAGACACCCCCCTTAATAGAACCTTTATCAGTGTTGTAATCCCCTAATTATAAAATTATTACTGATCATACATAGCACGAATTACCATAAGTGTAAATATTTATTTAATCAGATATATATATGTACCTGACCTATACACAATGTTTTCATGTATTACAAATAGCGCAAATATTTGCCAGTTATTGCAAATATTTGGCTAATATTGGCGTTACTTTAAAACAGCGTATTATACTCCTCTGCAAAAGAGAAGAAAATATTTTCCCTGTCGACCAATCCTCTAGCACAATGCTCTTTTGTTTAAACATTAAAATTTACTTGTTACATCCACACAATTAGGGCACAATTCATTGCGAACTTTGAGTCCCTGAATCCTTAATCAAGACAAAGATTTGGGTTTTTAAATGATATATTCCGAGGATATCATGAATGGGATTCCCAGATTTGATTTAAATATCTCACGCGTTTCGTTTATTCTGCGTTCCCAACAGGCATCCCTTTCCCTTCCCGGATCACCCTTCAACTTGCGTCGTGGATCGCGTGGATCGCATCAGGTATTGTTGCAAAAAATACATACCCACCATGCCACTTGTGTGAGGATAATTCCTTATTTTAATAATATAATGTAAGATGCTTCTCAAACAGTTCACCATACGCAGTGGACGTGGACGTTTTGTTATACCTGGCAATGATCGAAAGCCACTCGTACTATCCACATATTTGGATGCTCAGGAACATCTACCGTATGCTGATGACTCGAATGCCGTGACACCCATGTCGGAGGAGAATGGGGCGATTATTGTGCCAGTGTATTATACAAATCTCGGGTCCAGGCACTCCTCGTATACGTCCCATCAGTCGCGTATATCGTACACGTCACATGGCGACTTGCTGGGAGGCATGACAAAGGAGAGCCGCTTAAGGGGAAGATCACGGAATATGAGCCACTGTATGCCTCCACTGAGTGTCACTGGTGCACATGTAGATACAAATCATAAGAATCACAGAGAATTTGTAAGTGCATTTTTTTTGTAGGAATTTAACATCTTTTTTTTTCTTTATTTTATGCTTTCACACATTTTATTTTAAAATCCAATTATTTTATAATTTGCAATTAAATTAATTTGCTGTGAACAGTGTAGGGGACACCGGGGTAAAAAGAGTCATTTTCGAATTTTCAAATGCCAATTTCTCCCAAAATATAAATCGGAAAAATCGGAAAAATCGGAAAAAATTAGGGTGCAAAGCCCTACCAACCTATAATTTTTGACAGTAATTTGGAGGTTATCCGATCAGTACTTTAGGAGTTAAAAAAGAAAATAGATTTTTGGCCCATTTCCCAAACTTTTGCGTATTGAGAAAAACGCGTTTTCCGAAGTTTTCCTTCAGCAATTTTTCAATCTGATAATTTTTCTCACTAGCTGGGTTACTACAGAAAACATTGCCAAGGTGTATTCTTCAATAACTTTTAATGATTTTTCTGTACAATTATTTGAATCAAAACATACCCCTTGGGGTAGATCTAGTCATCCCATGTAAATCATATGGGAGATCGAAATTTTTGACATATTTTCTATCCATTTGTTGCAAAATGGCGTGTTTGAGAAAATCGCAAAATTCCTTGTTTTAGTGCGTATAAAAGTGAAATTCCTTGTCGCGGATCAAAAGGTGAGAAGTTTAGCTATCAACTACTATCAATCTCTCAGTTGGAAAATCATTGGAAATGTCGGAAAATTCGACCGACTTTATTTAGCCAACTGGTGACTATATTTACCCGCCGCGTTTAAAAAAAGTCAGAAGCGGAAGGGTTCAGGAAAAGCTCGAAAACTCATATTTCCCGTGGAGATAGAGAAAAGTGGTCTGAGACAAAGTTGTAGGCCAGGAAATTTCCTATAAGAATGACCTATCGAGGAAATTTTCTTGCCCTTGGGGAATCCTGCAGATAAGGATTTATGCAAATTGACTATTTTTACCCCGGTCTCCCCTATCTGGCTCCAAGCTTTTAGGGAATTCAAGTGGCTTAATCTTATGATTTTTCAACAAAAAAATTTTTTTAATTTAAAATTATTCATTTTTTGCTTTGCTTTTTGATATATAATACTACTATTCATTGTATATTTGAGTACGTTAAACAATTGGAGATTTAATGAGTGTAATAAAAGTCTTTCTCTATGAACTTTATAGGAAGTTCCAACAGACTTCACGGATGAGGCGCTTAAGGGCAAAAGCCATGACAATCCATTTATAGAACCTTCGCAACCACAAACAGTAGTTGATATGAAAGGTATATAATAAAATATTTTCGTGGTAGAATATTTTGTATAAATGAATTACCTACCACTAATTGTCCTTTCTTTCACCTTTGGTATAGATGTGATGGTACTAAACGACATCATCGAACAAGCTGCAGGAAGACACAGCCGAGTTAGTGACCACGGAGGTATTACATTGATATACAATTCAAAAAAAAACTGTCGTGTGTTTTTTAAGTTTTTTATAAATCTCTAATTTAAATTCGAAGGTGGGAGATTGAGGTTTGAGATGGTAAAAAGAAAAATGAATAATTGCATGACACTGAGGCTTGTGTGATTGGTTAAAGAGCAAAAAAAAGAAAGAAATCAGAACAGAAATGAATGAATGAAATTTTTTATTAATTAGACAAATATATATTGCAAAATTTTCAGTTGAACACACAAAAACTGCAAATCAGATGAAAAGCAAAACTAATGCAAAAAAAGAGCAATAAAATAGCAAATTGATCCTCTTTTTCCCCTGAAAAAGAAGAGATTTAAGTATCAAATCACTAATACGATATGTTTAGTTTCTGTCTACTATTTCCCAACAGACGACGATGAAGATGGTCCTACATTTAAAGATAAGGCACTCGAATGTCTCATGAAGGGCATCGATATATTCTGCGTGTGGGACTGTTGCTGGCCATGGTTAAAGTTCCAAGAGTGGGTGGCATTCCTTGTGTTTGATCCGTTCGTCGAACTATTCATCACACTCTGTATAGTTGTAAATACATTATTTATGGCACTTGATCATCACGATATGGATAAGGATATGGAGAAGGCGTTAAAAAGCGGAAATTATGTAAGTTTTCTTTTATGTTGCCTAGTGTTTGAAATTAATGAAAAATAATTTCTTTTTTCTCAAACAGTTTTTTACTGCAACATTCGCAATAGAAGCCACACTTAAACTTATAGCCATGAGTCCAAAATTTTACTTCCAAGAAGGATGGAACATTTTCGACTTTATAATTGTAGCATTATCACTTTTGGAACTTGGACTGGAAGGTGTTCAAGGCTTATCTGTGTTAAGATCATTTCGTTTGGTAAGAATTCATTATAAATTCTTTGTCTTTTCTTTTACAAAACAACAATACAATACTTTCCAATTATTTAATTTATATTTTATAACAATCAAAGAAATTTTCTCCCTAATTGAAGATCAAATTAAATGAAAAACTAACCCATTGGAAATTCTATTATAAAAAAAAAATCTCTCAGAACACATTTTAAGAATATGTATTAAAAGTTTTTTTTTCTTAAATGAAATATTTTAACGAGTTTTTTGATTGCAGTTGCGAGTTTTTAAACTTGCCAAATCATGGCCAACACTTAATTTACTGATTTCCATAATGGGTCGCACTGTTGGTGCTTTAGGAAACTTAACATTTGTATTGTGTATTATCATCTTTATATTTGCTGTGATGGGAATGCAATTATTTGGAAAGAATTATACAGGTAGAGTGGATATTCCTGTTAGGGGGAATACAGAGCTTTGCTTTCTTTCCAATATCTTCTCCTTCATTTTTTTCTTATCTTAACAATGACGTATAAGCTTTCCAAGCATAAACTAAAATGCAAAATGCTGTACAAAAAGATTTTTGCTTTATATCCCAGAAACTTTTTCTCATTACATGAAAAAAAAAAAATATATTTTTGAATTTTCCACCAAGAAGCTCTTACTAAAAGCTACAATATATTTCTTTCACATTTTGCTTGTGGAAACTTTTCTCGAAAAAAAAATTGTTCTTTGATGAAAAATAATGTGAAAATTTAAGGTAAAGGTAGGTGCAATCATTATATATTTATACACGAGGTTGTCTGTGAGACCTGTAAAAAGGAACAATATGTGGTATACCTGTGTACAATATTCTCGAACGTACCGCAAGACTGGAGATTTTTCAGTGTGTGGAAAAATTTGATCTGAAAAGAAGGGAGAAAAGATAACTATTTGTGATCTTCTTTTTCACACAAACAACATAACTTTACATATCTTTAAAAATCCAAAATAATTTTGGCAACAATGCTTTCATGTAATAATCTCTACCCAACGAGAACTATTTTCCCAAATGCTGACTTTGTGGAAATAATTTCCAAAATATGTCGAAAGTAGCTGCCCTTTGCCTGATCCTTTAAAAGTTAAGGATTGGAAGATTTGTAAACTTCAAGAGCTTAAAGCTTTAAGAGAAAGTATTGATGCCAAAAATTACTTTGCATAAAGAAACTTCCCAAGTAGTGTATGTAGATATAATTGGAAAAAGTGTATTAATGATAAAACGAAAATTTTCCTCTTCTCTTATCAATTCTTATTTATAGCTCCGAGTGTTTAAACTAGCCAAATCATGGCCAACGTTAAATTTGCTGATTTCTATAATGGGCCGAACGATGGGGGCGTTGGGTAATCTAACATTTGTATTGTGCATTATTATCTTCATATTTGCCGTAATGGGGATGCAGTTATTTGGAAAAAATTACGTGGGTAAGTGAATTAAAATTCAATGAATGTAGATGGAGAAGAAATAGAAATTAGATACATACAATGAAGAAGAAAAAACTCAGCAAGAGAAGCACAATATACATATTTAATTGGTTTCCGTAGAATTTCAGTGTTAATTGTCCCTCTTTTGCGTTAATAGTGTGTGTTGTTTGTGTTCTAACCATGCTATATCCATTCCCCCATGTACATTATACCTCTTTTTTTTGCCCCACCACACAACCCTCCCCCATATATTGTAGTTGTAGGAGTGAAATGAGAGTTTATTTGCTGAATTATTGGCCGGGTTTGGTGGGAAGGTCACATTCTAAATGGGTGGTGTAAGATATAAAAGCTCCCACATATCAACATGAAAATATTCCACACATGAGGTGGAGGAGTAAAATGGGTTGGAATTAGAAATAACAAAAAAAATGAGAAGAAAAACTTAACATCAGCGAGAACATAATATACTTAATAAGTAATTTATTTAGATTATGTTAAATAGATAAAGTACATTTTGTAAGTACTTTTTTTCGTGAGTAATCCTTTTTTATCATTAATTTTTCTCTTTTTTTTACATTTTCTTCATGTTTTTGTACTTATTGTCACTCTATCTCTTTCTTCCACACTAATACTTAATTTTGTGCATAAAAATACGCATTTTTATAAATAAAAAACATATTTTTTACATATTTTTTTTCCTTGCAAATGAAAGCTTTTGATTAAGCGAGAAATTTTATTTTTCAAAGAAGCTTTTATAAAAAAAAGCTTTCTAATGAATATTTATGAAAAAATGCACGACTTGAAATAATTTTTGGAGCTTTTTATTTTAAACTTTTTATATCTTTTAATTTTAATCCTTTTAATGTTTTAACCCAGATATGCTTTGGAATTTTTTAAGAGAAATTTTTAATTCTTAACAATTTTTTTTTGGTAAAAGGAGCTTTAAAATTTTTCCTTTAAACCAATTTCAAATGTATTAGTGGGCAAATCTGGGTTAATAAAATCTCTTAAAGGATTACAATTAGGCAAAAAATTTAATCAAAAGAATAAAATCTTACAAGTGATCCTTAAAGAGTTTTGTACTCATATACATATTTTATGCTTCCAATGCTGGGAGAGCTTTTGAAAATAGGCACATATATGGGAATTAATCCTCATATTCTGATATATGTATAATGGCAATATAATATTGGAATTGCGGTGGGTGGGGTGGGGTGGGGGCAAAAAGATGTGCGTAGTTAATCGAGTAATTTCAGTGAGGGGATGTTCGATGTATACATTTTGTGGGGAGGATTAGAAGAAAATATTCAAAGGGGAATTATTATGGGGATAAATATTTGAGTATTATTGATGTATATTTGCCTTGGTATTTTCAGATAACATGGATCGCTTCCCAGACGGCGAAATGCCTCGATGGAATTTCACGGATTTCATGCATTCATTCATGATAGTATTCCGTGTGTTGTGCGGCGAATGGATTGAGTCAATGTGGGATTGCATGCTGGTGGGAGATGTATCATGCATTCCTTTCTTCTTGGCAACAGTAGTAATTGGGAATTTAGTCGTGAGTATGAAATTGAATATGATATTCAACACACCCTCGTTGGACGGGGGGTGGAATGGTGTATATATTTGTGGATATATGGGGCGGAAATGAGTCCCATTTGCATCGATTGAGTGTTGTGCGACCACTAAATGTTGTGTCCATACACAGCATAAAATGTTACAAAATTAAATGCACTAATAATGACTTTTTTTTTGAATCCCTTTTCTAGGTTCTCAATCTTTTCTTAGCCTTGCTTTTGAGCAATTTCGGATCGTCAAGTTTATCAGCACCAACTGCAGACAATGATACGAACAAAATAGCCGAGGCTTTCAATCGCATATCGCGCTTTATCAACTGGATCAAGAGGAACATAGCCAACGCTCTTAAAACCGTGAGAAACAAATTAACAAATCAAATCTCCGATCAGGCATCAGGTGAGCGGCCCTGCAATTGGATTTGGAAAGAAGGTTTTTATCCACTTTTACATACTATATCGTAAATATCTCGTCAAATTCACACGAATTCAGTGTTAATGTCTCATTGTACTAATGTGTCTTATATTAGTCAAAAACAAATTCGTAACAAAGTCATGAAGAGCAAGAGAAATTTTTCCTTTTTTTTCCTATCTTCAATATAGACCCTTTTGGTTCCTTTTGTTGATTTAAACGAATTTTATTTTTTTTTAAATAGGACTTTGTGTAAATTTTGAATTTATTAAAGTATGATGGCTTCTTTTGGGTTCTGTATAAAATAGAATGAAAAGATTAATTTTTTTGTTCATACGGAACTTGAAGTGATTTTTATTAAATTATTTTTTTTATCTCTAATTCTAAATTGAATTTTTATTTCTCAATTCAAAGTTGAATCATAATTATCTAATTGATTCTCAATAGAACTAGATTTTGTCAATTTTTTTTTATATAAATAGATCACTGTCTGAAAGAAACATCATACGTTTGCATACATAGTACATATAATGAAACTCAATGTAATGGATTTAAAAACTTTAATTTTTATAAATATTCTTTTTTATCATTTAAATCAGTTTACTAAAAACAAAATATATAAATAGAAAATTGAATTTTACTAATAAATAATTTAGTTAACTATTTAATTGAGCAATTTCTAATTATGTTGGAATGTAACATTTTTTTTTTAAAATCCATTACAATAGAGTGTTATATGTTTATGGAGTGTGTAGTTAATTTACTGTTTCATTTAATACATTATCAATTTCCTACTTTAAATGTGACCTACATATAAAATTTAAATTTATATGTAAAAAATGAGGATATAGCGTAAATAAGAGAAAAGATTAAAGTGGATTAGACCCTTCTCCAAATTTAATTCAATGTAATTTATTCCAAAATAACATGTTTTGTACCATTCAAAGAAACTTTTCAAAATTTCCTTTATTTTGCGTATAATTATTAATTTGCAAATTATTTACTTTTTTTTATTAGCTTCAAAAATTTTTTTTCTCATTTTTTATCAAAAGCTCAATTAGAAAAGAAAATTTTACAATGCATTTTTCTTTTTTTTTAAGATTGGCTTTATCTCACTTGTTTTAGTGTTTTAATTGAGCTTCTTCTTATAAAAATATTCTCAAGAAATTTCTTTATTTTATTAAACTTTTTAAGTATTTGAAAGAGTAAAAATAAATTGAAAAAAAAAAGATTTCTTGAGAATATACCTAATATTTTTTTTTAAATTATATTTTAAAAATATTTTGCGAATTGGCTGCACTACAACCCGCTATAACGAAAAAAAAGGAATGTTAAAAGAAAAAAAAAGTAAATTCCCCTTGTGTAGAATTGGCATGAATCTGGATTAATATTTAATTTTATTTTATGCTTGTTATTATGTGATTTTTTTGTGTTTTAATATTGGATGATAAATGTGTAATCCCTATACAATTCCAATTAGATCAAAAAGGCCGCAATTTGCATAAAAAAAAGTATCATCGTTTTTGTGGTATCACTTCTTTAAGATTTTTCTTTAAAAATTTATTGAACTATGAGAAAATGATAAATGTTAATTGTTTCGTTCATGTGTTATATGTGTACGCCTGGTTTTGTTCTGGCCAAGGGACAAAAGCGCGCCCCATGCGAGACACCCTCCGCCATTTTGTCTCGAAAGAGCATTTTTCTACATTCATAAGTAGCTGTGAAGTATTCTTTTTTTTTCATTTATTGGTTTAATATATGTGGATTTTTTTCTATGATACATAAATATTTTAAGGAAAAGCAATTAACGATCTCAATATGAATGACTTTTATAATACAATGTTTCTTTAGTTTTGCTTTATTTAAAAAAAAACAATAAATGCAAAAACTTATTAATTAAGGAAGATTGGCCAGAAATTAATGTTTTCACAATAATTTGTTTTAAAGTTTAACGGTTTTTAAGAGTCAGAAAAGGTAAAATTTTAAAACCAAATAAAAGATTTTGGATGTTTTAAAAATGCATAAATAAATAAGAAAGGAAAAGCTTTTTATTCTGCTTTTACATATGTATTTTTTTTACGCAGGGCACAGTGTAAAAAATTGGATGCATTAATTGTTTCTCTTTTACTTTTGCATATAATTGTTAAAAAATGCTTTAAAAAAATTAATTTGCAATAAAAAGAATAAGGGTGATTCAAATGATGTGTAAATTGCTTTTCCTTGTGCAAAACAGATATATGTATAATTATAAAAAGTATTTAAAAGAATCTTCCTATACTTTAGCTGCCTATTGAATGTTCGTAAAGTATACGTCGTGTCGTTTGGTGGTTGTTGATCACTGTTCTTCCATAAATGTGTAATAATTGTTTTACACACACAAAACAGATAAATCAGATATGATATTTTCAAAATTATTTAACTCTGAAAAAAATGAGTCCTTTTTGAAAAAATGATACCCCTTTGGTTATCCTGTTTTGCCAATATGAAACGGTAGGCAAGGGGGTATGTCGTTGTATGTCTGCAGAACATGGTGATAAAGAGTTTGAATTGACACTCGACGATCTGCCAGATGGGATGATCAAGAAGGATGCGAAGGAGCACAATCAACTGGAGGTGGCCATTGGTGATGGTATGGAGTTTACAATCCATGGCGATGTCAAGAATAATAAATCCAAAAAGTCAAAAGCCTTAGCCAATAGCACAAATGTGAGTTTTTATCATGAAGAAGAAATGATAAGATTGATTGATCAATTTATTTGGGCTTTTTGTAGATCATTGGTAATTCCATACTTCATCAGGATAATAAATTAGAGCATGAATTGAACTATAGAGGATTGTCCATTCAAGATGACGATACGGCGAGTATCAAGTCATATGGAAGTCACAAAAATAGACCATTCAAAGATGAAAGCCATAAAGGCAGTGCCGAAACAATGGAGGGCGAAGAAAAACGTGATGTTAGCAAAGAAGATCTAGGCTTAGACGAAGGTACAACATAACACCGGATAATGTTTCACTCACAAAAGCTTTGAGATACTTAAACATATTTTTTTTCTTCTTATTTTTAGATGAGGAGGGCGAAGGTGAAGAAGGACCACTAGACGATGAATTAGTAATACAAGCCGAAGATGCGATTATAGATGAATATCCTGCGGATTGTTGTCCAGATCCGTGTTACAAAAAATTCCCCTTCCTAGCTGGTGATGACGATTCACCCTTTTGGCAGGGATGGGGAAATTTGAGACTGAAGACGTTTCAGCTCATTGAGAATAAATATTTCGAAACCGCTGTTATAACAATGATTTTGCTAAGTAGTTTAGCTTTGGTAAGAAAGTCCCTAAATTCAATTTTTATTATGGAATTTCATTGAATAAAATATTTCTATTCAAAAATTTTAGGCTCTCGAAGATGTGCATTTGCCGTCAAGACCAATTTTACAAGATATCCTGTATTATATGGATAGAATATTCACCGTAATATTTTTTCTTGAGATGTTAATCAAATGGTTAGCGCTTGGTTTTAAGGTTTATTTCACAAACGCATGGTGTTGGCTCGATTTCATTATTGTCATGGTAAGTTCTTTTATTCTCCAAATTAATTTTTTATATTTAAAAATACAAAATGAATAATTAATATTTGATTATTAATAAATCTTGAGATGAGAAATTTATTCTCAAAAAGAAATTATATATATATGGCAGAGATAGGATTATATCCACACAAAAAATACAGAACTTTGCAGAAAATTAGGCACACATTTAAAATGAAAGAAAAAAATACGCACTAAACACAAAATTCTCAATTAATTTTTCACTTTAAATGTGGATTTTTCTAAAAAATACTTTGTGTGAGGTTGGCTGAATACTTTGGTTGATGAGAGCGAAAGAGATTCTTTTGGGAGAGAAAGTTTGTGAAATTTTCTTCACATTGTTATTTCTTTTTTTTCAAATACTGTCAAAAGTCCTTTCGTGTTGTTTACAAATCTTAATTTTTCTAATATAATATATTTATATTATTCTGTTCTTCCTGTGTTTGAAGAATTTTTTGAATGTTTCCATCCATGTAGTAATTTTTGACTTTGTCATTTTTCAAATCCTTTCCTCTGTTGGAAAATAAAGAAATATTTTGAATGTATTTTTTGTTAGATTTTTGTGTGTGATAAAAATTTAAGTTGATTCTTTTTCTCAAGATTTTTTTGTATCGTCAATTTTTCTAATTTTTAGACGAGGGAAAACAAAAAAGTAAATTTTCGTTTTTAATTATGCGACAATTGAGTTAAAAGAGTTAAAAATTTTTAACCTTTGTTGACATTTTAATTACTTTTTTTTCAAAGAATAGAAAATCTTGGATTTTTTTTTAAATTAAAATTTCATATTAATTTTCTTCCAATTATCGCATAATTCAAAGGAAAAAATTATAAGATTTTTCTTTACTTTTTGTTTCCCACATTGAAGTCGTGGTAATCAATGGATTTTTTTAATTAATGACAATTTATACAATTATTTAGTTATCCTTAATTAATTTGGGTGCCATCTGGTTTGGGGCCGCTGATATACCTGCATTTAGATCAATGCGAACTTTAAGGGCTCTCCGGCCACTACGGGCAGTGTCTAGATGGGAGGGTATGCGAGTAAGTAAAATATGAGCAAAAGTGGGACTTTTGAGCTTTATTCTTTCCATTAGGCACTGTCTATTGTGAATTAAATATTATATATAAACAAATTACTATATATAAAAAATCTCTTTCTCTATCTGAGAAATATATGCGATCAAAAGATTTTTTGTTTTTTTTTTGCCTTTTTCTGTTTTGATTGTTTTTTTTTTCATGTACATAATATAACTTAATTCGTGATCGATGTCAGTACAACTGATGTGTATTTTTGATGTTGAATTAAATGTTTCTTTCTCTCTAATCAGCATACAATATATTATGATATAATTGTGGCTAATTAATCTATCGCTATGTAAATTTTTTTAATATATATTCGCCGCCTAAGTGTGAAGAAATTAAGAAAAAAATAATAAAACATAATCTTTTATGTGTTTGTGCGTTACATTGAGGGTAATATGTGATATGTTAGGAACACCTATAGGGATTAGAGGTCAATTAGGGTGATTATGGCCTTTAGATAAGATACAAAAAAATGCATTTTTCTCATAGTAAGTAGGATGAATGATAAAATTGTACTTAGAAGACTGATTAGATCAGATTGAATGCAAAAGCTCATAACGCAAACCGATGGGGAATTAGATGGAAAAATAGAGGACACACAATCCAAATAAGTAGGACACACAGCCTCTCACGCTCAATGGAGGATCAATGATCTATTTATCTCTACATAAAATAGAAAATTAAATTTCAGGAAGAAGCAGCATCCGTTTATGGTGTCGAATGATGTAATTACAAGAAGATTTTGTTCTGTAAATTCTAACTTTAGGTGTCGCTTATCAACTTTGTGGCTTCACTTTGTGGCGCAGGTGGTATTCAAGCCTTCAAAACTATGCGCACACTGAGAGCTCTGAGACCACTCCGTGCCATGTCCCGAATGCAGGGCATGAGGGTATGTACACAAACAAAAATAAAAAACATTCAGCATTGAAAAAAAAATTTCAAAAAAAAATCGAGGCTGATGTCTTTCATATTATATTTTATTTTAAATTAATTCTCATTAGAAGGATGTTTTTTTATTATTATATTTCTTGTTATATACATATTTATATATACATAGATTTTTTTATTAGAGAACTTTAGCGGGAACGTCTTTAAGAATTTATTTGAAGAATCTCCTAGAGATAGTTTATTTATGCACAACCTTCAATTTAAAATAAATTTTAATGTAGCTTTTTGATATTTTAGTTTATACCATAATATAGTTTTGCTACCTTTTATATCCTCTAGGGATAAATATATAGAATAAAAAGGTTATGGAATGCCACAAAATTTTAGATAAAAAAAATGTATTGATGGATTTATTTGCTTCTTAAAAAACTTTTCTTTCTTCTCACATTTTTATTTTTTCTTGATTTTCTTGGTTTGCACTTTTCTTCAGCTGAAATTGGATGGATTAGTTGTTCATTATAGATTATGTGTGTGTATTATGTGTTTTATGTAGTGATGTTATCTTTAGTTGTAGATTTTTTTCGCTCATCCCAAAACTCAATCATTCTCATTTTACTAATGCAGGTAAAAAAAATGTATCATCCTTTATAACAAAAGCATGATTGTTGATGTTAGTAAACATTCTTACATTAAAATCTCTCAGTGGAATTGCGTTTAAGTTAATTAAATTACAACAAGACTAACAGGATTTACACTAACAACAACTATGTTGGATAAAATATTCCACTGAGGGATTAACATGGATATAAATTCACTTTATAGTAATTTGTATTTACTGCCCAATGGGAATAACTAATTCTCCTTATGCCTCCACCCAACAGGTTGTCGTCAATGCATTAGTACAAGCTATTCCGTCCATCTTCAACGTACTGTTAGTGTGTCTGATATTTTGGCTAATTTTTGCAATTATGGGAGTCCAATTATTCGCTGGCAAATATTTTAAAGTAAGTTTTTTTCTTTTCATTTTGAATTTTCTCCCATTTTATGGAAAATCTATTAAATTAAAAAATAATTTTCAGTGTGTTGATGTAAATAAGACAACCCTTAGCCATGAAATAATACCCGATGTGAATGCTTGCAAAGCTGAAAATTATACGTGGGAGAATTCTAGGATGAACTTTGATCATGTTGGGAAAGCCTATCTGTGTCTTTTTCAAGTGGCCACCTTCAAGGGCTGGATCCAAATTATGAATGATGCCATTGATTCTCGCGAGGTAAGTTTGAAATGACAAGAAGAATGCCTTCTTGAAAGTTTTCCAGCGATGTTTTGGTAAAACTAACTAATTTTTTTTACTTGTTTTAAATTTTGATATAGACAGGTCTTTTATTTATTTATTAAAAGCTCTAAAGATATTCAATCATAAGTAGGTACAAATTTCTATAGGGGAGGATGGCTTGAGTCCGACTTTGGGGGAATTTTTAAAATATTTAATTCTATCGTCTTTTATTGAAAAAGATGTTTAAAAAAATTTTGAATTTATGCCATCTTCCCCTAATATAATGAATTATGAATTTCAATCAATAAAATAGTGAATTCAATAGAATGAGTTTACCCAGCTCAATCCATCCTTGTTATCTTTATACACATAATTGCTGGGGTAAAAAAATCAATAACAAATTGCCTCATATTTAATAAACTTTTCTATTTTCATTCATTTTTTTTTATTTTCAGATTGGCAAACAACCTATTCGTGAGACAAACATCTACATGTATTTATACTTTGTATTCTTCATTATTTTTGGATCATTTTTCACGCTCAACCTGTTCATTGGTGTGATCATTGATAATTTTAATGAGCAGAAGAAAAAGGCCGGTGGATCACTTGAGATGTTCATGACTGAAGATCAGAAAAAGTACTACAATGCAATGAAAAAGATGGGCTCCAAGAAGCCACTGAAGGCAATTCCTCGACCAAGGGTTTGTTGGATTAATTAAAATCTCTTTTTTTGCAATGTTTTTAATCAAATTTCTACAATTAAATGCATTTTTTAAATTTGTTCTCAATAGTGGCGACCACAAGCGATCGTATTTGAAATTGTGACGGATAAAAAGTTCGACATGTTCATTATGTTATTTATCGGACTGAATATGCTCACGATGACCATGGATCACTACCAACAGACGGAGACATTCAGCAAGACACTGGATTTCCTCAATATGATCTTCATCGTTATTTTCTCAAGCGAATGCTTATTGAAAATATTTGCATTACGTTACCATTATTTCGTGGAGCCGTGGAATTTATTCGATTTTGTAGTCGTCATTCTATCTATATTAGGTAAAGTCCAGCCTATCGTGCAATCATGTTCCACACAGTGAGCTTTCTTGTGCCATTCTGCTCCATTTTTGTTTTCATATTTTTCACTTAAAGATCATTTTTTTGCAATTAAAATTGAAAATTTAAAAATAAAAAGAAGTAAAAGCTCATTTTCCAAATTTTCTGGGATGCAGAAGAACTTGAAATACTCACTGGGGAATTGCATTGCAAACAGGGCTTTGGCCTCAGATCGTACATATGGATGGATTGATGAGAAAATTTAAGTTGTGACAAATTTTATGTTGTGTGTTGATTTATGTAATATGAAAATCTGACAAAAAACATCTGTTCTTGACCTCATGTGACTAAAGATAATTTTCATGCAAGAGATCACGGTTTGACACTTTTTATCAATCTTTATCATCCTGTTTGAAGTGAATTTTTTCGATCTCTTTCTTTTTTTCAAATTCTTTTATCTTAGAACAAGTAAACACAACCAATTTTAATCTTAAAGAAAAAAATAAGCTGTACGAAATATTTTATTTGCACTTTTAAAAAGAATTTTCACAAAACACGAGTAAAGAACACGAAAAAACACAGATTTATGCATGATTCACATTAATTATGATTTTGTCTTATGTTTTTACATTTAAAAAATATATAT
The DNA here is from genome assembly GCF_024334085.1 of Lutzomyia longipalpis. Taxonomy (NCBI): domain Eukaryota; kingdom Metazoa; phylum Arthropoda; class Insecta; order Diptera; family Psychodidae; genus Lutzomyia; species Lutzomyia longipalpis. The sequence goes on from NC_074707.1 coordinate 417,668, forward strand.
ATATATTTGCAACATCAAAAAAGCATGAAATCATTAAAATTTTTCTCTGTAGTGTTTCTTAGAGAAAAAAAATCTTAGAGCGAGATTTTCTAATGAGAAATGAGCATGGCCACAGTATTTTTCACAACAAATAAAAGAATTAGTCACATGTTGCCCAGAACCATGTTCCTTGGCAGAAGTGTCTCCATTGAGTTTTTATCCTTAAATTATCTCCTTAATTCTTTCCTTATAATTTGACAATTTAATTTTAGAATTTTATTTTTGTACAAAATGTTCTTAAAACAAACCCCCGTGGATCGATGTTTGATGTTGTTGTAAAAAAAAAGAAGTTGAAAGGTAAATTAGATGGTTTAGTAGCAACATTAATTAATGTGGGTGTGTGTAATTATTTGCAGGACTTGTACTAAGTGATATTATTGAGAAATATTTTGTATCACCGACCCTCCTTCGTGTGGTGCGTGTAGCAAAAGTGGGTCGTGTATTGCGCCTCGTAAAGGGCGCCAAAGGGATTAGGACGCTGCTTTTTGCATTGGCCATGTCTCTACCAGCCTTATTCAACATTTGCTTGCTACTTTTCCTCGTAATGTTCATCTTTGCCATCTTCGGGATGTCCTTCTTCATGCACTGCAAGGACAAAAGTGGCTTGGACGATGTATATAACTTTAAAACATTTGGGCAAAGCATGATACTGCTGTTTCAAGTAAGTTGCAAAAAATAATAGATTTTTTCGTAGCAAAAAAAAAGAGAATTTAAGGGGGGTCTCTTTTGAGAGCTGGTGAAATTAAATGTTTTTTGTTTTTCTTGGGGTTTTTCTTGTGGCGACGCCATCTTGTGATTTTCCTCAAAACACAAAGATAGGTTTTTCTCAAGATCTACTGAATGGATTTTGATGGGGTAAAAAGCAAATGAAAGAGGAATAATGTACCGGAACAGACTTTGGAATTTCGACTTTGAAGCTGAGAGAAAAGAAGAAAAATGTTTTTGTGCACTTTTCATAGCTTCTGAATGGAAATTCAAAAAATCGTTGTGGTACATTGTTCGTTGATATTTCCTCTTTCATTTGCTTTTTACCCCATCAAAATCGATCCAGTAGATCTTGAGAAAAACCTACCTTTGTGTTTTAGGGTAGTTCTGTGGAAAAGTTGGAAAATCACAAGATGGCGAAAAGTGATTTTCTTACTCTTCAAAAATTAGGCTACAAATGTATGGAAGATCAGGTTTAAGAAAAACCTCAAGAAAAATGAAAACCATTAAAAATATGTCAATTCCAACAATTTGTCCAAGAGACCTCCTTTAATGCAAAAAATAATAATTGCAGATGTCGACGTCAGCCGGCTGGGATAGTGTCCTCGATGGTATTATCAATGAGGAAGACTGCGATGCACCGGACAATGATCGCGGATATCCGGGCAATTGTGGCTCATCGACAATTGGAATAACGTATTTGTTATCGTATCTAGTTATTAGTTTTTTAATCGTCATTAACATGTACATTGCTGTTATCTTGGAGAATTACTCGCAAGCAACAGAAGATGTCCAGGAAGGTCTCACGGATGATGACTACGACATGTACTATGAGATATGGCAGCAGTTTGATCCCGAGGGTACGCAGTACATACGCTACGACCAACTGTCGGACTTTCTGGATGTGCTGGAGCCACCGTTGCAGATACACAAGCCAAATAAGTACAAGATCATCTCGATGGATATACCAATATGTCGGAATGACATGATGTTCTGCGTCGACATTCTCGATGCTCTCACAAAGGATTTCTTTGCACGCAAAGGGAATCCCATTGAGGAGAGCGGGGAATTGGGGGAGGTTGCTGCGCGACCCGATGAGGTGGGCTATGAGCCCGTGTCGTCGACACTCTGGCGTCAGCGTGAGGAGTACTGCGCTAGGTTGATACAGAATGCCTGGCGCAAGCACAAGCTGCACAAAGACGACGGGCACGAGGGCACGGGCGATGATGAGGACACAGACAAAGATACTGGATCAGCGAGCGGCGGCGGTGGCGAGAGTGGAGGCGACGGTGGCGGAGATAGTGGCGGTGAGAGTGACGCTGGGGCTGGCGGCGGGCAGTCGCCAGGCGATCCCGGTGGCGACCAGCTGGGCCGCCAGACGGCAGTGCTAGTGGAAAGTGATGGATATGTGACAAAAAATGGACATAAAGTGGTAATTCATTCCAGATCACCTAGTATAACATCGAGATCGGCGGATGTATGAAAGAGGTTTCGCCCCCTCACTTCGGTTGAGCCGCAGTAGCATTGACTTTTTATCCCCCCCTAACACACAACATTGAATAACAAACAAAAAAGCAACCTATTGCGTGAGCGAATGAGATTAACGTTTAGCCTGAATTTGCTATTAAAAACAAAAAGCATTTAAAAAATAATAATAAAAAAAACATTTCTACTTAAAATAAAAGAGCAAAAAAAAATAAGAAGCATGCAAAGAACACTGGAGCAAGAATTAACAAACATATGATTGAAGAATTATCAAAAAAAAATGCAAAGCATTATTTTCAAAAAAATACAAAAATTGCAAAAAAAAGGAATTTGCAGAGAATGGAAAACATTATGTAAACTGCCATTAACAAAAAAAAAAATACGGAAAAATCAGCAAATTACTAATAAAAATAATAATCTTATTATTACAAAAAAGACAAAGAGAGAAAAACTGTAATTATCGAATAACATTTGCATTTTATCAAATCATCTTAAAGTAGTACTTCAAATAAAATTTTGGGGCATAAATATTATTTATTTATTATTATTGTGAATAATTATGTATATGAGATGAAAATAAGATTTCTTAGATAGCATTGTCATTGCAAGAAAAAAGAGCTTTTTGCGCAACATATATAGCGTTTCGTTGGAGAGCTTTTCTTACATTATAGATGGTGATGTTTCTACTGGAGAAATTCCTTCTTTAATGTTTTCTTCTCTTGAGGAATGGACGAGGTTTAATCTTGGCGATTTTGGTGGGAAAATTATTATGAAAAAGAGTTAAAATTGAAATGAAAAAAAGGATTCTTTTTTAAGGGATACATCACTGACTGCAGTTAAAGTTCATCAAAGCTTCCCTAAATTGGCAGAGCTTTCTTTCTACAAAGAAAAAGCTCTAAAGGTCACATTATTCATTGAAAATTGAAGGACAGGTGCTGGTCATTGACCTCTTGTTAGAATTCTTTCTTTTACTTCAGAGAATGTACTAAAATAGTTTTTTTTTATGTGTGAATTCTTTGTTCTTTGAGCGAGGTGTTACCTTAATGGAGGAATTGTAAGGTAAATCTCCAGTGGAGAAACGGACAGGTGAAAAATACAGGTAAATGAATGAATATTTTTTATAGGGCGGTGACACCTGTTAAAATTTTATTTACCTTTTGTCTTTTGATTTTTATTTTCCTAAAACAGCATAGAAATGGTAAATATTTGAGCTTTTCCCCTTTCAATTTTCCTTACTTACGTGATGATTTTCTTTTCAGGCTCGTTACTTTAAAGAACAAGACATTGATGGTAAAGTTAAATTTTCTTCTTTTATGTGAGAATTTTCACTAGCTTTGTCCTAATTTTCTTTTTTTTTTTTAGAATTCAGGGAGTGTTTCTACCTGTTTGCAAGATCAAAGTCAGGACAAATAACTTCCTTGGATGAGTTGACGGTGATTATGAGATCTTTGGGATTGTCCCCAACAATTCAAGAGCTTACGGGGTATCTCAAGAAGAAGAATGGCAAGATGAGCTTTGCAGACTTCTTGGAGATTATGCATCAGCATTCAACGGTGGAGAATCTCCCAAATGAGGTGATTGATGCCTTCAAGGCAGCTGATCCCGAAGGGAAGGGGACCATATCAGCGAAGCAGCTCAGGCACCTCCTTCAAAACTGGGGAGAGGGCTTATCAGTGAGAGAGGTATGACTCTACCTTTATATCTTGATTTCTTCTTATCAATTAATTGCCTATTTGGCGTTCTTCAGGTGGATAACATTTTCCGGGAAGCGAATGTCTCCAACAATGGAATGGTGCGCTATGCGGATTTTGTGAAAATTGCATGTGCTCCCGTTCCGGATTATTACTAAATAACATTTAAATTATATCAGGAATGTATTTTATTTTAATATATTTTGAAGAGAATTAAAACCTTTTGAAGACAAATCTTGGTTTTTTTTTAATTCGCGTAATTTCATTTGGTGGAAATTCAATTTTTAATTCTTTTTTTTTTTATTGTGTACCCAGAAAGAGCGAGCGAGACAGCACATTTTATGTACAACATACATTGATCTCAAGAAAATCCCAACATGAAATAACGGCCAATTCAAATTTTATGTTATTCAATCAAGCAGTACTGCCAACATTGCACATGTAATAATAAAGAAGAAGAAAAAGAAGTTTACGTTTTATCGCCAGTGCATAAAATTCGCAAATTGCGTGCTAAAAATTGGATAATAAGTGGAAATTCTAACTTCACGGGACACCGTAAGTACATACCAATCAATTCCATTAATTAAAGTTCAAAGAAAATCGTGGAAAATTAGGAAAATTCAGTGTTTTCAATCCGTCACGCCGACGCTATGGCATATCGCCAAAATTTTTATCATTTCGTAATTTTTCCATTCATAAATTGATTTTTGAAAATAAGAAAAGATAGTTTCCTAGAAAATGCTGGAAAGAAGTTAAAAAGATCTTGGTCAGGAGCACCAGAACGTGTTCTTAGGGCGGGAGAGATTTCTAGAAAAAAAGATGATTTGGTTGCGAGGTAAAAAAAATTAGGGGAGACTCACCTTTTTATGGACTAGGTTGTTGTAATAAATAGGGGAGTTTTGCTTTTTTACAAATTAGTTAAAAAGTTAATTGTTTTTATTTATTCTTAAAATCATTAGGAATATTTTATTGACGTTATTTAAAGATGAAATTGTTCAAAATACATTAGTCAAATTAAAGATTTTTTTTTAAGCCTTTTTTTTTAATTCTTTTATAATTTAAAAACAATATTATTAAAACAATAACTAAAAAAATAATAATAATACAACAAGAAAATATCCCATATTAGGCGTACTAGACCCTATGGTAAAGAGAAGAGTCTCAAAAACCTTGACGATGAAGTGGAATTGTGTTTTTTTTTATAACGAAGACACAACCCAAAGCGCGAGAGGCCGTCTTTTATTTGCAATAACCGAAAGCGTGTACGGCAATAAATAGGTTTAACATGCAAGATTAAACATGGAAAATAAAAGCGCAAGAGAATCTTTTTTTGGGCTGTGCAGAGCTCACCGGAGGAGGTGAAAAATGTGGGAAATGCTCAAAGTTGGTGAAGTCGTAAAAAATAGTCACAAAGGTACCCCACGGATAGATTGGCGGATGGAGCATTTCTTCTTCAGGTGTCTCTTGCTTGAGTCATTTCACCCGCAAAGGAAATGTCCAAGAGGGCCCAAGGCGAATGGGGGGAGGGAGGGGGGATCAAACAAGCCAAAGAGCTGTAGCACAAAGGCCTTTCTCAAGAAAACAATTCTCTCTCTTTTTACGAGATAATAAATAGTCACCGCGCGTCTAATGGATGACTATTAGCAAAATCGTGATGATCAAGAAAGTACTTTGTCCAGTCTGCAACTTCTTGTTTTTGCCTCAATTGTGCACTAAATAGTTGCAAATTGAAGTGGGAAACCAGAGGAAAAGGAACACGATGCTTTTCGTTCAGCATCAATTTATGCCCATTTCTTCACATGATCGTGCTTTAGCATCTTTCTCCATCGCGCGCGCAAACTATTCATCTAATTACCAAACAATTCCATTATAAATGCTCTCTATGCACTAAAAGCAACATATAGCTTCTATACTTGGTGTACAACATACACAACATCTAATGCTAATAATGCCAATTATATTGGTTTTAGGATTTGTAGGTATTTAATAAAATTTCTCTTTGACTTTTTTGATCTATCGGCGTGCAAATCCACGCGGCATTTTTGCCTTCAGGGTCATGTTTTGCCATTAAGGTATTTTTCACTAAATGATTTTGGTTCTTTTTTTACGACTTTCTTGTTTGGCCAACAGCAAAATCACACGACGCATTTAGAGACTAAAAGAGTCGCAACATTTTGCCGAGAGAGGCAATAAAAAGCCTCACTATTTTATGTATACAGAAAAGACAGAGCGGGCCAATTTCAACAGGTGAAGAAATTTCTTTCGCCCATCGCCATAAATTTAAGACAAATGACTCGTTTTACCCGCAAAGTCTATCACTCCACAGTCCACACACAGCGAATTGATTATTTTCTTTTGAATGGAGCAGCTCTCTGCAGCCGAAAGATCCCCAAGATGTTGTACACTTTGTTAATGAACTGCTTTGGTGATTTTAACGAGACAATTTGTAGGTAAATTTAGTTTTTTTGCGAATTTCTCATTGTGGTTTAGTCTTTCAATTTCACTCATTTTTTGTACTAAAAAAAGAAGATTTAAATGTTGGTTTTGCTAATTTGTGTGATGATATCAGGATCATTAGATCGTTAGAAATTATAGGAATTTTATGAGATTTTGGTTCAAAAAGCTCATAGACTCTTTCTAGAAATATTTAAAATTAATTCTTCAGTTAGTTCTTCTTAAGTTAGAAAGTTTAAAGAATCCTCTTTAACCCATGCTAACGAGGTCATAGATCTTCTGTACGTAGGACCTTCATTTTCTAGAATTTGATTAATAAGACTATAAGAAATATAATTCCTGAAAATAAAATTTTTAGCCCCCATGGGGGCGTCGGTAGACACCGTATGATATATCATACGTTTAACGAAAGGGGGTTGAAAAAATCTAATTTTTTCTCAGTGTTGAAACCAAAACTTTAATTTATTTAAATGCATAAATTACATAATTTATGTTAAAATGAAGTATTCTGGCTATATTTTGGACCAGAATTAATTAATTGATCCAATAGAACTCCAATCCTTGGGTTTCAGAATCAACTCACCGCGTTCTTGTAGAGTTCTAGCTCTAAGAAGATAGAAGCTGAACTTGTCGTGGTTCCCACAGTTATCCTCATCGCTAACAGTTGCGTAGCCAGGAAATAAAATAACCATCTCAAGTTGCATGGTTGGCTCTAGGACGGAGACTTCTTGTGAGCATGCTGACAAATCTCCGGACAGAGCCGGATGTGCTATCCTTCTTCGTTCTCAGACCTACAAAAATCAAGATTTTCGCTATAATTTTTATATTTCCCGGTGTTAGATACTTTTTAATACTTACGATGTATCTGATTTAGCACTTCCTGACATTCCTTTTCACTGCAATTTATATTTTCATTCCCAAACTCTTAGATCTTCCCGCACAGAAATAAACTCGCACTATAACCTAAAAAGTACCTCAATTCAACCAACGTATGATATATCATACGCAGATGTTTATCACGTAAAATATTGAATAATTTGCGGCCGGAGGCGGATATTTTGCTTAATTCACAAAGTTTTATTAATAAATAAGAGATTTTGCACAAAATAATACAGAGAAAAAGGAAATTGTCATTTAAAATACACACCTTTTTGTTTCCGGACAACTTTGCATTTGGATACACTTAGATTTTTGTCAAAAAATAACATTATTTTATGTTTTTGACACCCAGGAAAATTAATATAAAGAGTTAAGGGTATATAAAAGTGGAAAACACTAACCCGGAAGGAAAATTTTGCGAATTCGCATCATAAAAATTAATCAAAAATTACCAATTTTGCGTATGATATATCATACAAAAAGTGAGAATGGGTTAATCCGTTATTTTATGTTTTATTCATTAGAAGAATTAACCTAAACTCCATTCAGATATGACAAAGAGGTGGAGAATTCGTTACTTTTTTCCACATTTGACATAGAGGTGGAGTCTAGGTGTATTCTTAGCATGAATTGGATATACCTACAACATCTTATTCATTAAATCAAACCCAAATATTTACAGAACATTCCATTGTGATGCTATAAGTACACGTAGCGGATTTTTTTTAAACAGTCATAGGCCAATTTAAATAACGATGAACCGCAATTTTGACCCATTTTGCCAATAAACTATCGCGCGGTTTGCTTCTTCAAATTCTCTTCTCGACTGAAAAAAAATTCATTCATCACGCAATGTCATGACATCTGCGGTTTTTTTTTACTCAATTCCTTAAAGTGCTGCCTGAGGCAGTCTTTGTACCAAATAAAAATTATATAGGTATATATTTTGTAAATTCAATTCAATTGAACTTTCTGGTTGAATTTTTTCTGCCAAAATTACGTGGAAGAATGATCGAAGAAGAGTGCAGACCCAGCACAAAGAAAGCGCTGTCTGGCAGCAACTTAATTGGTGAACATTTATAATGAAAATTACTTCCTGTCTTACATTTATTTGTGCACTTGAATCCCTACTTGACACAAGTTAGAGTCAATTTAATTCAATTAGACAAAATGTTTGCATTTTGTACGTGGAATTGCTAATTTGCGCGGACTTTGAAGAGAATTTTTAATGCTTTGTTTTTTCTTTTGAGATTTTTTTCATGTGGGGCACAGAAAAAAAATCTCATTGGGCTTCCAATCGAATTGATTTTTGTTGAATCTGCGCGAATGACTTGAGAATTTCGCGATGAAATGTGTTTTTGCACACGCGCTGTCCCCTTTCACAAAAATCAAAAGTTTAGGAGAGATTGCAATCTAATGAAGAAATGTGTGCCGATAAAGAGTGTGAAGTTTACATATAAAAGCAGCATAAAGGTTTTTTTTTGCTCTGTGAGCCTTTTTTTAAGCCAAAGAGTGAGCATATTTTTTTTTCTCATATAGTATTTGCCTAAATAGTCGGGTGGAGTTTATGACCATCTCAAATGAGTCTCTCTCTTCGCATGGATGTCCATTTGAGATTATCCGCGATGGCCTCAAAAATATACATCAGATTGACAGGGAAATTTCACCTGAAGGTGTATTGAATGCAATTAATATTAAGCATCCGATATCTCTTCCAATTAATCATCCAGCATGAGTGATCAAAGCGAGGGACACGATTTAGAGAGATTGCAATTTAGAGAAAATTGTGTTTTGTTGAGGTGGGATGTCAATCACAGTGTCTCACCGCTTTTATCATGATCTCACCACCTTTTTGGAGCGATTATGCGAAGAAAAAGCGGAAGGTTACTCTCACGACACGATATCTTGTGCAGAAGAGACATTGCGTTGTGATGCACAATTTCTTTCCTTCTCCGCTTATGTTGTGAAACATTGACTGATTATGCTTTTAAGTGCAAAGATTTAGAGCTTGAAAAGAATTTTAAATTCTATTCTTATTCTTTTTTTATTACAACGAATAAATTATTTTAAACACAGAATTAATTCGATAGAAAAGAATAATTGAAACGTCGCTGGATATGTTGTCGCATATCATTATTATAAGTGTTTGAGAAACTTATGTGACTTAAAATTATATTTGAATTTGGCGCGCACTCGAAGTGGTGAATTCGAGTGGGGAAAATAAAAAAAATGTGGGGAAAAGGGACGATTTAGCGGCAAAAATAACAGATCGGATTTAGAAGGCAAAATGTACGCAATGCAAACATGATTGCTCCGTAATAAAGTGTAATTTATCGCGTAAAATACGGAAATTTCGCAAGCATAAGATTGATTCTTCAAGAATCCCATACGCAACATGCGGGGCAGGCTATACCTACATAATGTACTTACCTCAAGCTGTGATTTATAAAATGTTATTCGATTAAGCTGATCATTGATCACGTTTCTCATTTTGTACCGCGCTTCGAACGCATTTATAAAAGCAAAAATTTCCCACTAAAATTGTCTCACAGGAGAGAAGCAAAACAACATTTCTTCGGTTGCGCACTTTGAAGAGCTTTACGCGTCTTTCTATCTTTTTCCTTTATCTCCATTCGTGAATCGGCGATTTTATTCATTCACTTCTGGTTTTATTCTGAAGATGAAAATTGATGGGGTTTCTGTGTATTTGGGTTGGTTGGTGAATTCGATTTCACCTTGTTGATGAAATGTTGTGATTTTTTTTCAATCTGCAATTTTCTTGCACACGTGAATGAAACTAAAGCAATGCGGGGAGTCAAATAAGATTATTTACAATTTTACCACATTTATTTTTTTCTCTTCTCAACTACATTTTGGAAATTTAAAATATTCCTCTTCAATAATTAGATTTTATGAGAGGAATTATGACTTTTTTTTTGGGGGAGTTTTTCTTGACATAATGAGTTCACTGTAGAGGGGCTTAAAGAAGTGATGAAGTACAATTTGATGGAAATTAATAAAGGATTATTACATTTTACTTGGCTGGAACAAGACTATCCACATAATCTAAGTAATCATAGCTGAGGCGTGCAATCACAAAGCTTGAACCTAATCCTAGGATTGTGTGCAGAGCATTATTTTTCGGGACAACTGTACGAATAAAAGCCCACACAAGGAGTGAACCCATGCTGAACAGAACGCTCCCAACAATGCTGTGAAAAGAATAGAAGAAGAGAAAAATTAATAATTCCCACAATTTGACGGCGATGCCGGAAAGACAAACCTGTAAGACGCACGCGTTTTAGGGGGCAGAGCTCGCAAGTGCGGACGCCCGTAGATGTAGAGGCCACTTCCAAAGAGAGTCCAATACAGGAGGTAGTTGGTAACATCCCGGTTAGGGTGGAATCTGTAAGAGAATAAAACTTAATGAAATGCCGGGGATTTATGTTGAAATACAGATTGTGACTCACTTGTACACGAAAGATGGATTCATAACATTTACCGAGAGCCCCGCATAGGTGATCATGCTCGAAAGGGGCGCATAGTAGTAGCAAACGTTGTATTTCGTCAGTGGTTTCAATTCAATACACTTCCCCTTTGGTTGTGCTTCCGGCATGATTGATTTTTGATACTTTTCCCGGTTGTGGCAGCAAAAATTATGCAGGAAAAAGAAAAATTTTCACAGAACGCCCGGTTACATAAAATTTATTATGTCAAAAGAACACACGGCTGCCAACATTGTACAGCTGAATGTTTTGGTTTATTTTCTCTCTCATTCTCTTTCGCTCTTTCCTCATTAACTCCTTTCAAGCCCATCAAAAACTAGGTGTCGAAGTTCTTCAGGATTCCGCGGAAAAATTTTTAAGTTCTGAACGTTCTGAAGAATATTTTCGATATTTCCGCAGTATTCAGCAAAAATTCTTCAGTAATAAAAACCGTTGAAGATAATTTTCATTAAAAAAAACCTTTTATTTATAATATTCTTATTAAAAAAAATACAATTTATATTGAAAACGAGATGGCATGAGAAAAATACTTTCCTCTCACTCTGTCATTTTCTGGTGGTGTGAGTGCACTGAAGTTGTGTGCGTGACGTTTGTTTGTAGTTGTGCGGAAAAATTTTAAAAAATTAAATTTCCATGGAAAAACTCATTTTTGGGCCTTCAAAAGTTGGCGGGTGGCTCAGGGGGGCCCAAAGTACGTTCAGTAAAAATTTGGTGGCGCAACTTGCCGGATTTTTTTGGGGAATTTGCACGACTTTTTCTGGCGCGAATTTTGAGCGTTTTGAACTGGCGATGCCAATCGACGCGGCGTCGCTTCCTGGTCACAAAAAACGCACTTTCGCTGGGAAATTCGGCGGAAAACGCGAGAAAACTGCGAAAAACTGAATGTGGGAGGGAGACAGTATCAGTGACGTGCACTGTCTCGTTTTCTCTTATACAAAATGTACCAAAAAATAGTAGTGGTGGCTTTTGGAACTAAATTTTTACCGCGCCAATTTCAAAAAGTAGTCAAAAAAGCATGAATTTTATATGGGGGCGCTACGAAGGGGGGCTCTGGGGGGGAAATGAATGTCGTTGGTAAAAACCGCCTGGTATCAGTAGTCTCTGTACCAAATTTCATCACGATCGGACCAACGGTGTAGAAATGCATATAGCTATACAGGAACGAAATCCTTTCTTTATTATATAGATAATTTCCCGCGATGACGATTGTTGCATGGGTCCCTTTTTTAACACAATATTCTCGTATTTTTCGTGGGTGGTGGTGAAGATTTTTTAAATACACGCAAATTCGTCAAAAAAGTGCTAAAAATCCAACAATTTACATTGTTCAAAAGCATAAATTTCGTAATATTTTGTCAACACGCACAAGGTGCAGAAGAATATATTGCCAAAGAGTTGTGGAAAATTCATTAAAAGGGAAAAGAGGTACGAAGCGTCGTCAATCACATTATTATTGTTGTTGGATTCTTTGAATTTAATACATAGATAATTACTGATTATGACAAAGCTAACAAAAGATGGGGGTCAACAGCCCATTTCAAGATCATTTCGCGGCTTCCCCAATTATAAAACATAGCATAATACGACGTGGGGGTGCTTATATAAGTCCTATATTTATGCAAAATTCCTTGTAAAGATTTAATACATTTCATTCTATGAATCACCTACTTCCTGTCTGCAGGAAATAGTTATTTTTTGTATAAGAAAAATTAAAAAATATATATAACAACAACAGTAAACGTGATAAATGGACGATATTTCTTCCTCTTTTTGGTTCAATAATCAAGCGTTTTCCACTCAATTTAGATAAAATAAACCACACGAATTTCCCCTCATAAGACTCATTAATTGTGTCCCTCTTTCCTCATCACAGACATCGCGACGTATTAACCAGCTGATTGGCATAAGATTGCTCATTTAAAAATTCCTCATGGTACATGAAAATGTGTTAGGAGAAAAAAAGACTATGTACATTGAGAGGTGTGTACAGAGGTTTTTTTTTTGTTGTTGTTCATCTCACATCTCGTAATTTTTACACTCCTGCCCGTGAGACACACTTTATAATAAATTGTATCTTGATTTAATACATACATTGCATATTATTGCAAACACTTTCTATTTTATGAAATGTACATTCATTTGGGAAAAAAATATACATAATAGTCAATATATAGGTACCTACCTAGGCATTATATTGAAAATTGCAGCTGTTCATGTCTCTCGAAGCGAAACCCAATTACATACTAAATTTCCTCAAGTTTTATTCATTTGAAGTCATGAGAATAGCTATTCCCGTCCTGGGGCTGTTCTTAAATTTATTAAAAGTCATATATATGTCGCTTGCACTTAAGGAAATGAGAAAATTGTAATTTTCAATTGAAAAATCGATTTGATTGGAAAAAATTGCTTCGATTACGATGGAAAGAAAATTGAAAAATAAACTTGTTGGGAAAAGTTTTAAAACTTCTCAAACAACTCGATGACTGAGTGAGCAAACATTCTTTGATGTTTGATTAAAGAGACACAAAGAAGCGAAAAATTGCAACTTACAAGAATGGATTATTTTTAGAGAAACAACCATAGAATGTTGATGATGAACTAAAGGTGTTTTTTTGCACGAGGGATGACAAAGATGGTGGAGGTAAAAAAAGACTCTTACGTTGAGTAATTTATGTTGCAGCGCAATTATTATTCATTTTATTGCATTGCAAGACAAGTTGTATTGAATAATGATCTTTTCGAGAAATATCAAATCGTGTTTGACTCGAGGAAATTCATAAGAAAAAAAAATACTACGTGGTAATGCTACATCAATGGCAGGTCGTGTTTACAGACACTTTTTTTTCACTCTCATCGATGCAAACAATCTTTCAATTTCCTCATCTCAATATTGACACTTTACTTTCGTACGTATTGATATATAGAGAGCGAGGCAGTAAAAAAATTATATATTTTGATATGAGAAATTTTTATTCACATTGTCGCCTTTTTTTAACCATTCTTTGTCACTCGCAGAACGTGCCTCACACTTTTTCCATATCGTATAGTTTATTTAGTAAGTATATGTATCACAAATCTTTTCAATATATATACCTACATATCAATGTACAGTTCATATGCCTTGGTGACCGCAGAAATAACCAACAATAGCTCGTCAGCAGTGTGGGGAATTAACATAAAAAAAAGTCTCAAATGAAATTCAAACTCAACATGTCTTGTGAGCAACCAATAGCTCGAAAGACGACACCCTTCATCCATTGTCATGCACTTCAAGAAATTGTACAATTGTACACACATATACATAGGCTGGAATAAGGCACATCTTTTAGTGGATTTTATTTATCTGCCAAAGCGTTTATTTAGTGACGAGACTAGAAATTTGTAGGTATGCAATTTTCTTTTGAGCTTTCATCGAAATTATTCTTCAACCACGCCGCACATAACAAAAATCATTTCTTTCACTTTGTGAATGTTCTTGTGCATAGAAATAAAAAAAATTGTCACCAATTTAATGGGTAATTGAGTGAGTTTAGAAAGTTTTTCTCAATTGTTCTGCGTGGCATACATAGTCATACAAAACCACGTCACAGAGCACATTTGAAACATAATTTGCATAAACTTTTTTTTTTTGCTTTCATTGAATTGAAATAAAAATTAAGGCAGTGAGTTAATCGACTTTGCTGTTTGATTCCTCTTCTTGTACGGTGTATATTTGTATGAAAATTTATTTGAGAGATTTAGGATTCTTCACTGATAAAATAATTTTATTCTTGGTTTGTGAGAAGTTAATTTAAAAGAAAAGTTTGAATTTTAATGGAAATGTGGAGAAAATGAAATTTTTGGGCGACATCTAAAGATAAAAATTTTGTTTTTTTTTTTTCAACATAGTATATAATTTTCACGTCAATGTCCAATTTATTAATTCTATGATTAGCTTTTAATTTTTGCGATCCTACAAAAAAAGAACCTTCAACTTCTTTTTTGAAACCTTGAAGCACCAAGAATGATTTGATATAAAATTGAATATTAACCATTCTTTTTATTAAAATATCTTAAAATTTATCAAGGTTTTTTTTAAAACAATTTTCCACGTTTTTTCCGCTCTGATTTCTATTTATTTGTTACTTTTTTTTTATTTATGCATAGCGTGAAATTATCAGTTTCTTTATAATTTCCGCGTAGAAGATGACTTTCATTTTTCACGGGACAATGTAAATTAAGATAGGTAGTAATAAACATAAGAACTTTAATCTTTATTTATTAGCCATGAGACAATAAAAATAAAGTTATTTTTCCTTTTGATTGTCCCTTCATTGGCAATACCTTTAAATTTATGGGCCTTTTGTCTATCTATATCCATGATTATTTTATCTGTGCAAATGTGAAATGGGAAAGGGAGATATATGTATATAATAGGTGAAAGATCTTTTCATTATTGCTACCGCATAGATCCCAGTGTTTGATGGCTCTCTCTCTACAAGAAGCTCTTATGGGTGATTTTGCGGGGAAAAATGTGAAATTTCATTGTGCACAATCATTGTTTTAACATCTTTTCTATGTGATGTTGTATTTGGGTGTAATTTATATGCAAGTAGAGGTATTAAATTTCAATTTAATGGTTATTTATCTTCTATAGTTTAACCCATGGTGTTGTCCGCGGAATGAAGAGGTCCCTGAACTATAAAGAGAGACTTCTATGCAATAAGATGGGAAGGTGCTAAATGTATAAGAGAAAAAGAGAATGGTCGATGGGTAATTTGTGCTCTGTGTGTCGTCGATAGAGAGTTCAATCGATTTCATATATTGGTTGACATGGGCGATGATGAGTGTGAGAGTTGAAACTGTGGGGTATATACCTGCATATAGTTGAGAGAATATGCTTCACTTGAATTTCTTGTCTTGCTTGGCTTCCTTCTTCTTTGTTCACCTGATACGTGGAGGGAGTGTGGATGAGAATGAAAAATTGCTTTACCATACAATCCTTTGACTCTCCTCTTCGGCTGGTTTTTTTTTGTACCCCAACCCGATGGTTCTATTTTATACTTCGTCAATGTACATCGTCGTCATGCGCAAAGTTGGTCACACATCCATGTTGAAGTTGCCAAGTGATTGTTGTTTCAAGTGTTAAGGGGGGCACAACATAAATATATATATAGGTATATTATGTGCATGGCGAATCTGTAGCATATAGCATACAAGATTATGATAAAATAAAAACAAGTCACAATCAAATGTCCGTTAAACCTTATTATATTTTATGATGTCTCTTAATGGCAATTAATTTATATTATTTTTTAATGAACATAAGTAATTGGAAGACTGAAGAAAGCATCAATTTCAATTTATTATATTAAGACATTAAATCGTTGTCGTTTGATTCTTCAATGCAAAAATCTAGCTAAAAACTCAGTCTTTGCCCAGGAAAAAATTAAAAAAAGAAAATTTATTATTTTTATGAGATTTTACAGTTATTTAAAATACATGTACATTAGGTACCTTCTAATCAATAGGGGAGAGCGGGGTTAAAAAAGTCACTTAAGGGTTTAGAAAAAGCTCAAAATATCATATTTCTCAAATAGATAAAGCAAAATGTATAGCTCATTTCTTTAGGAAATTTACTGCCCTATAACTCTTTCTCAGATCATTTTATTGTATCTAGATAGGAAATATGATATTTTAGGCTTTTTCCAAACCCTTAAGTGACTTTATTAGCCCCGCCCTCCCCTACGTCATTCTTTTATGCTTTAGCATTCCGTTCTAATATTCATTGATACTCATTAAATGGGAGACAGTAATTTTATTTCAAATCCTTTTAAAACTTAATTTACATTAGGTATGTACTGAAAGTTGTTTTAAGTGTGTAAAAGACCCGTTTTAGAATTTACACGGTGTAAATAAATTGAGCAATTTGTGACAGAAATTATTGCACTGCATGTTCGCGAAGAAAGGTCCACAACATTTTGAATTAGATGCACTAAAACGCACCTTAGCATAGCGTGGAAGTTAGCATACATCATCATATGGTAAAGAGGAGAGAGCTTTGACGCTATATGCGCGCAAATGTCGCTTTATCTGTTTGAAAAGGTGTTTATTTGTCGGAGAGTTCGTATGTGAGTAGCATAGAGGAGCATAAGTACCACCCAGCGTGTGGCTGATGCTCTCCTTTTGTTAGCATCTGAACCAGCTGAACGTATCGCAGCTCAAGTCGTGTGGATAAAATTCATGTGGTGTGCCAAAGAAGAGTGTGTGGTGGCAGCCGCAAGTGGATGTCTGCTGATAATATTGGGACTTTTGCTGACAGTGGTGTCTGCCAAGAATCAACAAACCTATAATGTTTAGAGATGGAAGATTAAATGCTAAATATCCCGTGATATGGTATATGTTATATGAAGAAGAAAAAATTCAATGGACGCTCGTTCTCCCGCCATAACGTCATTCATTACAATATGACTTCCATGAACCCATAGAGATCATTCCCCAAGTTTGTTGGGAGACTTGTGAGGCACTCTGTGGTGGCAGCGCGCATGAAGTTGTGTGTCTGTAGTTAAAGCTCTGTTTCTCTTCCTCTACACCACACACTACAGTATACCCCGTAGTTACTTCGGCTAAAAGTGTTTTACAAATCGTGCGAGAGAGTCAGTTCAGTTGGAATCGGTACCTGGCGCGGTTGAGTTGTGTAACATTTGGCGATAATTGAATATATTCACTTTTTTCCTCCCTCTTCAAATTATAAGGAGAATCTTCTCGAACACAAAGCTCGAGATAAATTTATCAAAATTCAAATAAATTCAAGACGGTAGAAAAATTTATAAATAAATTCATTATTTGAATTCATTGGCGAGGGTGTTGTGTGTGAGTTGGCGCAGAGATACCGAGAGAATTTTTTTTTTAAATAGAAATAAAATTCTGCCCGAAGCAGAGAACAAAAAGGAAAAGAAAGTTTGAGAGTTCAAAAGTTGAGAGAACACCCAAATATATACCAGCAACAAGAGTTTCTTGCTTTTTGGGAGGCCCACACACATCAGAAATAAATCTTGATAGTCTCTCTCGGCAGTGCTAAAGACGAAAGTGTGACTATATAAAATGCCACAGTGAAGTGACAATTAAAAAGGGCTGTGCCCCTTTACTTTGTACCTTTTTTGGGAGATTTTACGACTAAAATGTAAATTGTGTGCACGACCCAAATTTTTACTGCTTTTGGAAAATAAGAAGAATACGAGTTCTCCAATAAAGAAACATTCCACGTAGTTTAATAAATACGACAAATTGCATCTTCAAAAGGGCACTCCTGCGCTTTTCTTTCTTCATATTTGACCACAACCAATTGACAAGGAATTATACATATTATTATACATATTGAATTGAAAGTAAGTAAACTTTTTTTTCTCTCTTCATTATTCAATATTCGACCACCATTGCAAAAATATCAGTCGTTGTGTGAATGCTATATATTGAAAAAGTTTCGCGTCAATATCAGCTGTAGGTGAGATTGCGCATGTCGTTATCTGGAAATTTTCATTGCTATCCCTTTACTACACAACCAACCATGTATGAATTATATAGAAATATGTATGTATGTTTATATGTACATTACTTAATCATATTTCCTGTGCATTAGGCTGATAAAGAATATTCCACGACATTTAGTGCGAAAATTTCTTCATATCATCACCTTTTTATCAGACAATTTTCTTAACAATCGCAACCTTATTTTTTTTGTTATCTCCCTTCGTCTCCTTGTCTGAATTTTCATGTTATATACCATGTTTTATTGACAAAACTATGAGCTCTCAGTATAAGCATAATTACGTATGGCCTTGCTGCAACTCTGTGGTGTATTTCGCAGACTTGCTACTTTGAGCAATTAACACAGTTGAGTTTTTTTTACTATTTTATTCATTCACCAAGGAATTCCTGTGTGATATTTCAAAATTGAATTTAAAAAAAAAAAAATGAATAAAGTATTAAGGAAAACTTTTAATTTCTATTGAGCTTTCTGGACAATTTAAGTGATTTTTTGTTTGATAAAAAAAAAACAAATTACTGTCTATAAAATGTGATATATTACTGCTGAATTAATTATTTAATTTATTCCGTGAAAATTTACATTTCATTTCACTTTAATTCACGCGTTGGAAAGAGAGACAAAGAGCTTTCGTAGATTAATGATAAAAAAAAGCCATGAAAAAAAGCTTTTTGGGGAAACAGCGTGTTCCAATCAAATTGCAACGATTTGATCAAGAGCTTCAATGATTTCTCTCAATTGATATTTTATTGAATTTTTCATACCTGATGAAAGTAATAAAACTTTTAAGAATATTTGTAAAAAAAAAAAAAAACGTAAATGATTTCCACTTGTGTTGCGTTCCAATTGGTGTATGCTGCACCCAATACCTTGCATCGTATTACAAAAGAGATGATGAGATGTTGTCGAAAATATCAACCTTCACAGTCTAATTAATTTTTGAATTTAAAATGTGATTGCTGCTGTAAATTAACATTTACAACAAAATGAAAAGAAAGAAGACAAACAAAAAAAAACATCATTAGGTGTCTTGTAAATTATATTTAGCTGACATCGAGGAAAAAAAATGTAACTAATGTGAGACAGGCAGAATGAATTTATTGGGCAGTATAAGATACAGTTGCTATGAACATCCTCATACACACCGTATTCTTCTTTTTAGTGGAAAGGCATAGAATAGTGTATCAAAAAAAAAACAAGTAGATGTAATTAGTAAGTTAATTGTCAGAGTGAGTCTCAAATAAATCTTATAATTGGATAATTGCAATTCATGTGGTCACATCAAAAGTATGTGTGATAACTTTAATCACTCACCACAATTATGATGAATTACTTTGAGTCATATTAAACTGTAGTTTTTAGTAGTTCTATGTTGCCACATATTCCGCCCGGACTGGCTCTGAAAGTCAAAAAAATTAAACAAATCTTTTCTATGGGTCATTTTGCTCTTTAGTGTTACTTTTTTTTTTTGACTATAAAACAAAATGTTTCTCTTGCTGGAAGAAAACTAAAATGGAATATGGTCGGTGATTTTTTTTTTAAATACTTCTTTCAGAAGATTTCGTGCTGGTGTGTGGAGCACAAATTAATTTCAATGGCACATAACAAAATTACACCTACCTGTATGTGTAGCGTTGGTGTTTCTTTGCGCGTCCATACCATTATATAACAAATAGTATAATAATATAATAATAACTGGAGGGAAAAAAATGAGAATAATTATTCAACTAATACATGTGATTCCATATGAATGCACAAAGTCTTATGTCACTTCTTTTTTCGTGCACTGTTGGACAATTTGACTCTTGCGAGGCACATGCTCGTCTCTGGGAGGTCTCTCACGGGTGTTTGTGCACAGATAAAAAGTCAATTTTACCTTCAATGAACACCCATCATCCGAATGAATGAAAAACCTTTGAGATGTGGATCACAGAAGAAAAATTTAAATTGCAGATTTTGCAAGCTTGTGGAGCTATTTTGGTTTGGTATTAAACATGAAAGTGCTCTGACTTTAACTCTATTTCTACTCCATTTACCTAATCTTAAAGTCATTCGCTTCGTTGACTTGTAGAGGTTTTTTTTTTTTTGAAATAAAAAAATTTAACTGCAAAAAAATTAAAATCTTTAAGGTGAGAAAGTGTTTGCTCACGTGGGAATTACAAGAAGATGACGTTCTTTTCCACACTAAATGCAAATTAATGCTGATTGATGTACATACATATAATATCAGAAAATTCGGCGTGAGAGTCTCAAATCTTTTCCACCTTGTCATCAAAATTCACAAGAAATATTCAACTGTCTAAGCTGAGCACATGGTTTCTTCTATGAAAAAGAAAAACTCAACCACGTCATCGAAAAGATGATAGTGTTGTTGGGTCAAAACGGTAAAACTGATTACACATAGTATAGTACATAGCTACGTTGTAGTATTTCCGCTAATTTGGCGGACAAATTGTGGAAATGTCTGATTGAATTAATTTGTTTGTATTGACGAATGAATCATGAATTTCTTTAAAGTAAAAAAAAATGTAGAAATATTTACATTTATAAACACAGACAGCAATATACAAATGCTGTCACACAGAAGCTTATACATTATGGGGTTTATGTGTCTCATGTTGGGAGAGGAGCTGGAATGAGAAGAGAAAGAGAGAAAAAAAGCGTCGATTAATCTGCATATTGCTCCTTATTCGCGATATTATTTCATGGACGTCGCTTTAACTTGTTTTTCTTGCCTCTTTCTGTCTCCAAGACATTAAAAAGATTTTTTTGTTGTCACCTTTAGTTTCATTCAGAATAGCCACGTTGGTTTCCCCGGAATGATCATCAGCACTGGTGACACATTTCGTAGTTGGAATATGGGAAGAAGTTAAGTATTTGTGAATGAATTCTTTTTAATTAACGAAAAATCAACAAAATTATCAAAAACTATTCAATAGTTTTTCTTTAGATTTTTTAAAATTAGTTTTCCTTTTAAACATATGTACATGTTGATTAGTTTGTGTATATAGTGCTCATCCGCATGTTTGGAAATTTCTGCACAATGAAGAAATTAATATAAACGATGACGTCACTGTGGTTGGTGGTATTGTCATATTTGGTGAATCCATAAATATATTTTTAAAGTATCCACTTTGAATAAATTCACAGTTAGTCTATTGATGTTTCTGAAACGATATATTTCACGCTGGAGGACGATTTTATTATTACTACATAGACTACATATAATGGAGAATATGTGATATATGTTCGATGATGCTATATAAGCATGCAATTGAAAACATCACCAATATGATTTGCATGAAAATCATTAACTGTTTGTGAAGACAATTGAAAATGAAAAAAAAACATGGAAATTATTATTTCTTTTGCAATATTTATTGATTACTCCTCGCGTAATAATCAATTGGTGGGAAAACAGCTGTTGGCAAATTCTTATGATTTGCAAATTAATGTTGGAAAATTTGTGTGGAAAATTTAGATGGAATATAGGAAGTGAATGAGATATTACAAATCTTCCATTTTATTCTTATTTCATCAGTTGAGATCATGTTTCGATAATTTTTGTCTCTCATATGTTATTGTAGTAATTTTATTTAATAGCGTGGGAGTTTCTGACATTTTTTGCGTTCTTCTTCGTGCCAAGACTTGAGTGTGTGCTATGTAGTCCCAAAGTATTTTTCCCCTCCAGACTATTTATTTCTTCTTCGGAGCTTCCTTAATAATGTCTCACGCAAAAATATCATATACGAGTCGAAAGATTTAAAATTTACAAGCATTAATTCAATTTATTTTTTTTCTTCCTTTCCCCCCGAATTATGCGTCTATTAGTGAAATTAACAATTCCACCGGGTCAACTGAATAGTCTGTTATCTATTATTGAGGTGATTTATCATGGTAATAGAGGAAGGAGGTATAAAAAAAGCCACAATGATTGATGATAATCAGAGCACAGTGAAGGTTCAAGCATATGTAGTATATACAAAAAAAGTCAGCCATTGAGGAATTAAATACCTACAACATTTTGTACTTACATAAAAGCTTGAGTATATAAAAATGTTACTCTGTTAGGCATCCAAAGTTGATAGGGAAAACGTTTATTACAATCTTTTATTTGAGTGAATTGCTCAAAAAAGTCTTCATGTCGTAAATTGGTTTGACACTGAAGTACATTGACATTGCTATACAAACCATTATAATCACGATTCCTTTAGAGCTGAGGGGGGCGGGAATAAAAATGATAAAGTCAAATATTGGAGTCATCATCAGCAAAGTGGAGCTCATGTGAATTGTTAACCTCGCAATGTGAGCGAGTTGAGAACTGTGACGAATTGACTTCTGAAATGCTTCCTATATGGTCAGTGAATGACCTAAATTTTCAACTGTGAGAAGATGAAAATTGTGATGATTTTGTCACGAGTACGTGCTAAAAATAATGTCTTAAATTTGAATTCAATGTACATGACTAAAAATCATCAAACTGTATAAATATTTATTTATAGACAAAACATCTGTCTACTGCAGAAAATTTCCATGTTTCGTCCACATTTGGTTGTTTTCTATCGTGGAGACTTTGTGATGGAAAAAGTGGTGTGAGGGGGCGGTGAATTGCAAGGCGCGCGCGAGGTGAAGGAGGGATGTGCGGGTAAAAGAACCCTCAAGAGAGGAAGCAAAATTCTATTCTCATGCCTGCAATCGATCAAACTATGTGTGTGTGAAGAATGATTGTGAAAAGAAAATTGTGAATAATTGACTACTGGCCCTCAAATGCAAAGCTCTGGCTCTCTGTGAAATATCACTTTATGCACGGTGCTTTTGTGTTTGGTACTCCACACTCGCTTGAGAGTTTATCCCGAAGGTGAAGATGAAAATTACATTTATTGCACGACAGCAGAATTTTGTAGAATGCATCGTATTGGGATCAGAAAATGCATGAAATAACATTTTCAGATTGTCACATCACTGTATTTAATTTCATCCTTGGTAAATATTCTTTTTTTTTATAACATTACATTATTTACTTATTGTTCATTCACAAGTTTAATTTCTCTTTCTCAACATCTTTGTTTTTTTTCCACAGTGTGTTCCAATTCTTGTGCAACAACACTAAAATTTGTAATTGAAACATCTACCACTATATGCACACATAATTCACGCTCTTAGAGATCCAAAAGTGATTAATTTTAATGAGTGCACTTGGTATGCATTGAAGTAATGAAAACCTTGTCTTTAAGTTGGATTTTTCTTCTTCTTCTAAGAATAGGGTACTCTGCAATTTAACTTATAACTAAATACAACCTTTATACACTTCATCTCTGAGAGAAGATTTTTATTTCAAATGCATAGTCATTGTTTAATTGGCATTTTCTCCCCGATTTCATTTTCTTTCTTTTTTTTTATTTCTTCGCATTACAGTAGAATTACTTTGTTGATTCACCATTTGCATGATTGTCTCGTATTTAGATCACAAAGTGCGTTTTTGTTTGAAAAATAAAAAAGATAAATTAAATTAAATTGAATTCATTCAACGCGCGCTTCTAAATTGCTTTGATGCTCTTTCCACCAAATGGTATGCACTGAAGGTGTGATGTTTAGAATAGCAAAGAGAACAGAAATATGGGGTCAAACGTGAATTGTAATTCATAAAGGAAAAATGCATTTTCCCTAAAAGGATACAATAATTGCCAGAGGAATTTAAGTTTGACCTAAATATGTCTTTGACTGTATCTTATTAGGCCGACATGATTAGGTATTTTACTGTGAGAATTTAATTGATAATGAATGAGGAAAAGGTATGATTCAGATAAAATATATACATCAAAATGTCGCGGCAAAATATAAAATGCGTTTGATATCATACAACTCATAAAATCTCCGATCTCTTCTCCATTACTCTATTATTGCTATCTCGCCACAACAGAGTGGATATGCGTAAAGTGAATAAATGCTTGCAAAATGTCATACTTCATTACATACATGTGAGAGATTATGCGGCAACTCAAATGCATTTTATCTTCGTGTGGTGCAAGAAGTTGCAGAAAAAGGAGGGGTATTTACATGAAATCCATAATGAAGAGTAATTAAATTGCACATTTTGCCGCGGAGTGCATTTATGCAAATTCAATCTCCTATATACATACATATGTACATAGTGCGTACATAAATATATGTTGGGTATGAGAGATGATCTTTCACTGTGTACTTTCTTGGAATTGAAAGTGTTTAAATTGGATTAGTAATAAATTTGATGCCGAAAGGAGTATACATGAGAGAGATGAAGAAGAAGAAGAAGGAATAAATGTTGCGAAAGTCTCACGTGGTGTTGCTAATTTATTGGATTCTCTTTGCAAATCTTTCAAGGATTAATAATGTATGAGAGAAAATTTCAATTACACCATTATGACTTAGTTAACACCAATTGATAAAAGAAGCATTTGACAAGGAGAAAAAGTGATCAAGACATCAACTACTTCATTGCTTTTTATTGGATATTGCTTTTGGTTAATTGATCGCGGTTGTAAACAAAATCATCAATTTTTGCAAACAAGGTCAGATATGAATTTCAACTAGACTTTACTTGTTGGCTTTATAGAAATTTTTTTTCACTTTAAGCGAACATCCTAATAGAGTTTCTGGGCTTGAAAATACAGTGAAAACTCCCCAGAGTTCTTTGCACAATTATTGTGGTTGAATTACTTTAGAATTAATTTTTCTTTGTTAGCCCAAAAAAAAGCAAGTCTAAATTTTTCTGTCGTGTGTACTCACAAAAGTTGTCCCATTTTCATTGTTGAATAAATTGTCTGTGAAGTTTTCTAGACTATGTAAATTTTGTTGGTAATTTTTGGTGGAAAACCCTCGTTGTTAATTGCATTGACAACAAAGAATAAATTTAGTGCAATATATACGTTGATACTTTTGAATCATTCAAAGTATTTCCGTATAAATACTCAATGGTAATAATTCAAAATAAAATGTTGTCCAAAGCATAAAAAACGGTGTCAATGTGCTCATTTATTTACTATATATTTGCTCTCACCCTCATTGTCGATATTTTCCATTTCATTGATTTTTATTAACACAAACCAAGCTATAGGTTCATTGACCATTTACCACTGTCGTCTATGAAAAAAAAAATGTTTTACTCAAAGCGAAAAGTACGGTGGCCTATTTTTTCAACTTGAAAAAAAAATCATTAATTTGGCAAAATTGTATACACTTGTAAAATTATATATTTTTTCATTTCCTTCCACTTCATGCTGAGGGAGGAAATCTCATCATTTACAATTTATTCATTCAAGAAAAGAGCTTCCTCATAAAACACGCACTTATGTTGTTGGTCTGCCTACGATGGAAAAGTAGAAAGTCGCGTGAACGATAATTACTATGTAAGGGTGACCCCTTTTGAACTTATTTTCATTAATAGTTCCTCTATAAGAAATTATGTTGTACACAATAGGGCACATAAGTAGGAAGTCCAAGACAATTTTTTTGTTTCTTTTAATTGTATACCCGCAAGTATATATGCAGAGAAAATGCCAATGGTTTTTCTTGCAATAAGCGCTCCTCTGGTGTTGAAGTGGCTCATGCTAAATTTTATGTTTCTGTCCAAATTTATGATGTTTCAAAAACTTTTGAATAAAATCTAAAAATCTTTTCAATGGAATGTAAAATCAGAATAAGAAGTTAGAAATCAATATATGCCAGTAAAATGTCGAAGATTCCAACATTATTGTAGTCACATTGCATGCATTATTCAGTGAAATTGTGTGTACGTACAATGAAGGTTGGGCAAGAAGAAGAGGGATAATGTTATAAAGTATTAGAGAGAACGTGGACAAGTTCCTTCTTCTATACATAATGTTTCTAATGGCATGTACAGTACATTGTACTTTGTGTGAGCCATAGGGCATTATTAAAATGGCCATACGTGGAAAACCAAGTGGGTCAATGAGTTTTGATAAAAATAAATTGTATATAAAGCACAATCTCACGCTAAAACATCTGGCACTCGTAATCATTCATATACACATAATACCCCGACAAGTAAATGGCGAATTGAGGAGGAAAAAAAAGCTCTGTGTGAATGGCTATGATGGTGATATATTAGCTATTATAAGTATGAGGTTTGGTCAGAGACAAGTTCTAATTGACTTTGTGTGGCAACAAGAAATGAAAAGAGGATGAAGAAGTTACCAATTGACACAGTGACAAGATTAACAAGACTTTAGTTTTTTTCATCTCATTCCATATTATGTGGTCTTTTTTTGCCATATCTTCACGTTTGCTTGCAATAATTTCCTCACCATTCGTCGGCTATGTTTTTCATGCTACAACAACCATCAGCTTCATTAAATTGCAAACATTTCACTATGACCAAAAGGCTTATGACTTTTTAACAATGTTGGCATCATCAATTGCTAAGATACTCAAGAAGAAATATTATGTACAACTACTTTTTCATTTTAACCTCTGTGACATTCTAGCAAGATATATTACCAGAGACTTTGCGCATTGGTGACACTCTTTGAGGATTCATACCATAAGTTGGCAGATTTTTTTTTTCAACATAAAATTCCATAAAGAAAGGCAGTTTGTCTTAAAGAATGCCTTTCACCATTCAGCATGCGACAGAATCATCTTCCAATTATTTTATGTGGTTTATATTGACTCCTATAAACTACTTAATAGTCGTAGCGTAGTGATTCTCAATGTGGTTCAATGTTGACTCTTCTCCGCGTACTCCATAATATACAGTGTGTGTGAGTAGTATTAGAGAAATGTCTCGAGGGGGGATTTGGTGATGGTGATGAGGAGGCATAAAATTGAAGATGAAGTAATACGTATGGTGTGCCTCTAGGAAATACAAGAAGCACTTTCAAATTCAAACCGATTAAAGTGATTAAAATATTGTAATTAGATGCGAGAATACGATGCGCATAAATCAATTAATTTGTGCTTAAAATCTCTTATACCGTGTTACTATATAGAATGAGAAGCCTTGATGAATTACCTTTTAGATGTGTTTCACTTTATTGTAGCACAACCGCACCCAATGAGATATTTGAATCGCGTTTTCGCAACTTTCAGCACTTTTTTTTTCTCTGCACCTTTCATCAAATCATCAATGCGGATTTTTCAATCCTATTTAGCTATTGAAGCTAAAATGTAATTATGGGTGTATGTACAATATAAATAAAACAAAATAATACAAAACACGCAAATTCAAGCAATAGTGAGATTTTTTGTAGGCCAATGACTGTCTCATACCTGGGTAAATGATACAGCTATGCTATATGCTAAATATTTCCTAAGTTGAGGTTGAAAACGAGGTGAGAAGTTAATATGTATGTAACTAAGCTGTGTACGTACATACAAGAAGTGTTGCTTTTTTTTCTCCTCAAAAGCAATTTTCCGTGGTTTTAAGATGTGTGAAGGGAAAGAATTGTTCCGGGGCGGTAAATGGTTGAATGTTGTATTCACTGGCATGGCCCCCAAGTTCAAAGATCCTAAAAGCCCCCTTGGCGCAATTTGTGCCGTATAGGAAAGAGAACTAATCGCTCTAAATTGCTCATAATGTACCATATATATTCTTCATGCGTGAGCTCTCACGAAGAATGGGTGCAAATTGAGAAGAAGAAGTTTTACAAGAAGAGTTGTAAGAGTTCCTAAATGAAAGCAAAAAAAGACGAACTATACCTTACTATATACACTTGATGTGATTTAAAACTCGCTGTAAATATTCTCACATGTCTATTCTTAGTGCGACGTAGTCTGGAAATAGATTTGTGCTGTGCGAGAAGAGGTGCGGATTTTGAGATTGTGTTCCTCCGACAGTATACGTCATTTTGGGGGAGGTATATACACATACTTAAGATTAATTTTAGTTTAGCATATAGCGAATATGTTGCAATGGAAAAGTTTGATTGAGGAAGACAATATTAATGGTGCGTAAGTTTTTTTTTTATGAGATTGTTGACAGGAGAAATATGAAATTTCCTCAATGCTTTGAAAAGTTTGCAACTTCTTTTCAATTCTTCGTTGTTTTTTTCAATCAAGTTTGACAAAATGGAAATAATTTCAATGGTGGGAAAGAGCCAAAAAATATTTGGTCAGGGTAAATATGCTCAAAATGGCCCGAAGCAAAATTAATACAAAATGTAAACTTTCCTTTTATAGTGGAGGGAGTTTCATTTCTTTTTTTTCTGTACCAAGAAAGAAAGATGATATTATTGGTATAGGCAGGGAAAAGAATAAAATATTGTTGGAAGGAGAAATCTATTTTTGGTTGATGCCATCATCATCACTTTACTAATTGACTGCAAAAGTTGTGTGCAGGTTGAAGAAAAAAATGTATAAAATTAACAAATTGTGGGGGTTTAATTCTTCTAAATCACTCGCAGTTTTGTGATAGGCAGACGCCAAGGAGTTGAAAAGTTTCAGTCTTTTCATTCAAAAAATTAAATTTTCATTTTTTAATGAGTTTTAGATTAAATAAAATTGTCATTTTGTATGGAATAGATTGAGCCATCAGCTTCCTTTAATTTCCTTATTTGAGCCAAAGATTTTTTAATTCACTCAACTTACCTTCTTTGGAACAATTCTCAATTGTTGTCCAAGAAGGCAGAGCACGAGATCGCGTCATTGATCTAACTAACAAGAATACACACACCAAATATTTTTATTAGGAAAATTGAGTCAATACTGTTTTTGTGCTATTTGATTGAGTCTCACGACAATAGCACTGTGTTTACGCAATTGCCTTTGTGCACACGCACGCAAATTATACCGGAATAGATAAACGCAACCAAATTTATTTAATCATCTCATTTTTTTTTCTTTGGGGGGAATACCTCCAAAGGTGATGTCCTTCTTATGTGTTGTGTGTGCAAAAGAATGCTTTGTATAAAGTGAAATGAATTTATTTATAGATTCGCAACACTTTTCCATTGCGTCACAACACTTGTGGTGGATGGGAAAATGTTATTTTTGAATGTCAAAGAAAAACACAAAATTTTCAAGTTCAACTTTTCCCTCACAGTTTCCTGCATAAATAAATCATTTTGCGTATGCGTGGATGTCTTTATGCGGAATGGACACTAAAATTAATAGACTTGTGGGGAGATACTTTTGGGTTTTCTAATTCTTTCTTGTCTTCATGCCATCTTGTTTAAGAATGCAGAGAGATCTAACAAAAAAAAAACTCAAATTCTATATTTAACTTCAACCATATCTAATAAATGAACTTTTTATGCTGATTTGCATTTTATAATCTGTAGACAAGAGCATACAGTGGAATGAAAACGAATCAATTGAGGGCATTTATTGAACAAACGATATAATGAATGTCTTGAGATATAAATAGCGCATTAAATTTCAATATTGGGAGCTGTTAAGTGTGAGGAATTGTTGGTTTTGGCAAAACTTTTCATTTTCCCACACTCTTTGGGGCCTTCGTAAGGACTTTGAGCTCAACATTTTTCCCCAAATGGAGGTCAGTTTTCATCTTTCTCTTTATTTTTAATACCATCACTCTGATATTTTGACTGCACGCAATGCAGTGATTTTTTTTATTACCATCACTCTGTTTTCTTTCTCATTGAAGAAATGAAAGTGTATTTTAAAAACAGGAAATTTACAAGACAAGTTGAAATTGCAATAATTTAAATACCTATCATGCGGTTGGTAAAAAAATGAAACCATTAAATTTCATGAGACTGTCTGTCTGATGTTTAGGAGCGGACCTTGTCTTTTACAACACCTTGCATTTTATGTTTAAAATTAGCAAGGAATTAAGGATCATTCAAAAGGAATTTTATTATTTATTTTGCATTTAAAAGTTGATTGATTTAATATATAAGTTAATCGACACATTGTATGCAATTCTATTTGGCGGGAAACTCCTTCAAGAAAACACCTGGAAAAGGTGACTGAACATAAAAGTAGATTTCAGGCATCACTTTACCATTAATTCTTTGTGGTTTTCTTGCACATTGAGTGGAGCAATGAATTGCATTTTACGAATGAATTTTTATGGAGGAAATTCCATGTGAGAAAATATGTGATTCATGCAACACGTGCACACCTTTTCAGTCTAGTCGCTAAACTCATGTGTAATGATGCCAATATGTAATCTGTTTGATGGTGGAATTACGTGAATTTTTTCGGTGTGAGAGCACTAGAGGAGATACCTAACTAATGTGCTATTTTTGGGGGAAAAAGTTTGTGGCGCCACAGCAAAGAAACTACACCCAAAGTTTACGGAAAAATTTTCATTCTTCCCAGAATTAATTGATTGTGTACTCAATTTCTCCTCTTCCTCATATTCTTTTTTTTCTCTCTCTCTCTTCACCTCGAACTATGCTGAAAGAAATATGTACTATCGTTGGTTTTCTTTGGGAATATGAGTTCTTAATATGAAGAGGTCTTTTCCCAACAGTTGAATAATCTGCGTGAGCTATGATGTAGTATGGGGAAGTATGTTAAATATTTGCAAAATTTGTAAGAAAGACAAGGTAGAAAAAAAAGTTGTGTATTAAAAATCGATACATTTGCAATATTTTTTTATTAAATTTAGCATTTGCGTGTCTCTTGAAGGTTATTTGGGAAGATAGGCACGGTGGTATGAATGAGAGATAGACTGATAAATTCAAGGTTATCTTAAACATTAAATATATATATAGGATACATTTCGTGCTTTCCCATCCTACATACAATTCTCTCTATATATTAGTTTTAGTGGTTGTCTTATCATTCTCAACGACACTGTGTTGCTTTAAGTTTTAGTTTTATTTTTTTTTCATTGGCGCTCTTTAGTTGGTTATTTCATCACACATTGTTCATTGTTGTAATTACTGAAAGGATGTTATGAGAATATACATATATAGTTGAAGTGACTGTGAAAATTTAAGTGCCGCCTCCTGAGGGAGGCAAAATGCTCGGCAAAACGGGTCAATAGACGCAATTACTTGAGCAGTTAAAACTCCTAATTGCAGTGCGCTCGTGAGATGATTTGTGAATGAGTCCCACTGTGGGCCAATGATCCCACTGCTGGACGAGAGAAGAATAAGCCCCACTCAAGTCAATGCTTCATTTAGCAGACAATAAAACACTAAGATCCACTCTTTAATCATTTCTAAATGATGTCATCCTTTTAATGTTTCGGAAACATCTTACAGAGTTGAGTATTTTTCTTGGTGCTTCGCGGACATTTAGCTAAAATTTGATGTGACACATCTCTAAAAATTTTACATTTCAAACAAAATCTATGAGAAAAACTGTCATGAGAATTTTTTTGGTAGATAGACAGACAATCAGAGAAGTAGAATGAAGAAATAGAACCCGCCATTGAAAGTCGTGATGAGAAGAAAATTCATTTTTATTGGGCGATTTCATTTTAAATTTAAAAGAAATCGTCTGTGGTGTTGAGTATTTATGGGATTGGTGCTGAAATTTATGATTTTCTTTTGTTAATTAAATATAAAATGGCAATAAATTGCATTGTAAGTGTCCTTAAAGAAAAAATTCAAGGTACAAGATCAATATTAATTTAACTTAAATTAAAGCCTTTTAGCCAATGCTAAGACTCCACCAAATTATTGCAAATCTCTATCTAAAATAAAATTCATTAATTTCCTCTAATACCTGGATTAGAGCCAACATTAAAAGCTTTTAGTATTTATTCTACATAAATGCCATTAATTAATTTAAACTTTCTGCTTGCAGTGAATGACTCAAAAATATTGCCTATAAAATATATACCTACATAATACATTTAGTAGTGAATAATTTGCTGTAAGTAAGAAAATTATTCGTGAATTTTGCATGGAAACAAAAATGTGAATTACGTGTATATCGTCTTGTAAATCCCATCACCCACGCAAAGTGCAAAAAACTCTAAATGATTAAGCAAAATGCTAAAGAGGGGAACCTCCATAAAATCTTTCCAAAAAATGCAAGAGAAAAAAAAGTGGTGCGATGGTGAAATAGGATGAAAAGGCGTTACTCATGGAGAGAATGTTAAAAAGAAAAGAAAAGAGAATTCAACGGTGTTTATCAAAGTAAATTTTTTTATGATAAAGTTTTCTTATGGAAATTATGGGTTTTTTTCTCTCTCTAAAATTTGGGAAATTTTGCAATTTCTTATTCTCATTTTTACAGTATACTTCGGGAGAACAATGCGAGCTAAATGTTGTGTTAAGCACCCTACAACCATGGCTCTATCTTCCTTGTCTTAGGGGAGCATAATGTCCAATGATCGTCTAGTGAGGACATTGATGCTGACACCCATTTAAATACACAACCCCTGCCCGTACCTTGTAAAACAGGTGCGAGTGGAATTTTTGGAAGGCCCCATTACACTTTACATGGGGCTCAAGAGTCCCCAATCATTTGTGAGATGGAAAAAAAAGTTTATTTCTTTTGAATGAGAAACTCAATTCAAGGTTTCGCTCGGTTAATGCTCTTTTTATGTTGCTTAGCTAGGCTAGCTCTCTCACAATTCTACGGATTTTTTTCTCTATCAAATGTAGAGAAAAATGTAATCTTATCTCAATATGTTTTCGATTCTATGAATCGGATTAATTAATCACACCATCGTGATGCATTCTGTTGAAGAAATTTGTAGTGGTAGATACCTTTAGTTCTATAAATAAAAAAGCTCTTAAATTGTAAATCATTGATAGGTTTATCAGAAAATTAATGAAAAGACGTGATAGCCATTCCCGCAATTCCAATGTTTTCTGGAAAATGGAAATTTCACAAAATGCCGCAATAAGTGGGGAAATCACGCAAAAGAATTGATGTGAAAATGAGAATGTTGATTGAGTGAGTCAACCGAGGAGAATGATTGAAGAAGAAGACAAAATCAAACATGTAGGGGTCTCCCGTGGGCGATATTTCGTAAATGAAGTAATTTGTATGTGCTCATCTCACCAAATCACCGTCCATTTGTCGTCTCGTCATTTATTAAGTGAAATTTATGGATGAACTTACAACCCATTTGAGAAAGTTTTTCCCCAGTAAATCACCAGTGCTAATTGAGATGTTGTTTTCTTTCTATACTTCCAGGTGCAAGATTAATTGGATTTGATACCTGCTGCATGCACATTGGCACGTGAAATCAATATAACAGACGCTCTGCGGGAAATTCTACTTCCAATCTAACAGTGGTTTGAGTGAAATTTAAGTGAGGAAGGTCTGCAAAAATAAAAAAATAATAAAAATGGTTGACTACTACAAAATTCTTGAAATTAATCGGGGGGCAACGGATGCAGAAATTAAAAAAGCGTAAGTACCTTTAGTATTGTTCTTTAACCTTTTGTACGCCAGGAGGGGTGGTCGGTGTGTGACCCTAACACAGAGGTTCTCTATAAAATCGCTTTTTTTTTACCAAAAAAAATCCTTAAAAATCCTTAAAAATCGATTTAAAATTTAATTTATAACTTTAAAACTTCTTTAGATTTAGGATCCCTCATATACCCCATAATAATTCGCGACAATGGAGCTTATTCTCACAAAAATATTTTCTTTTCTATCTATTTCGTCTTACAAGGGATTTTGTAAGATTTGGTATTCCAGCAAAAAAAATCTTTTATAGCACCTTTTTAGAACATTCCCCTCAAAACACCAAAACGTAACTAGATGTCGCTATTTGTGACGTTTGACATTGAGAAAATAAATAAAATTAATTCGGATCGAACTTTATTACAGGAAATTTATTGAAAAGGGACGTTTATTTTCTATTTATTTCGTCTTACAAGGTATTTTGTAAGGTTTGCTGTTCCAGCAAAAATTTCTTTTTATTATTTTATAGTAACAGACCTCAGAAACTGGAAGTCGAAAACAGATGTCGCTGTTAACGTTGAAAAACGAAGTGAAACTGAAAATGCCGAAAATAGACGAAGTGAAAAAAGTTAATGTAAACAAATAAAATGAGGTTAAAGTTAAGTGAATTTATCAACAAAACACAATGGATTATTCGGGATTTTTGGTAAAAATTTAACCCTATTAAAGTATTTTTGCATTTTACATGATAAAGTTTTTTTTTTTTTATCTAGATTGTGATGGGCAAAATTGAATCATCCGGAACTTTTGGACATTCTGTAGCATCCACAAATTCCGGGAAGAGATACCCGGACAAGTCCCAGGCAGCATGAAATGTTTATTTTATAAGCAGAATCCCATCCTGGGATGCTGGAAGCATTTGTGAAAGAACAGAGCTTTACAGAATGGCCATAAAGGCATGAAGCCGGGAATCTAATATTCTTAAATAAAAAGGCTTTTCGTACTCTAACTTTTTGCTTTTTAATCTA
The DNA here is from genome assembly GCF_024334085.1 of Lutzomyia longipalpis. NCBI lineage: Eukaryota > Metazoa > Arthropoda > Insecta > Diptera > Psychodidae > Lutzomyia > Lutzomyia longipalpis. Next base: position 452,262 of record NC_074707.1, read on the forward strand.
CACTATACAGAAATATCTTTCAGTGCAGCCTGCGTGAAGGCATAATCTAATTATCTTCCTCAAGGCCAAGTCTCTGGAAAGTATTGACATTCGTTGGCATAATTCCCAAAAAAAATGGTCAGACTTTTTCCACATATTTCACAAAAGTTTTTGTTAAAAAACAACCCAAAACAATTCCAAACACTCATATTCATGTAAAGTATCCGTCAAAGTAGTCAATTGTTGCCTATGATGATAAGGAATCATGCTTTGGTGGTCACAAAATTCACAAAAAGATTGAAAAAGCACCTCGGCAGGTCCTTATAAAACACATGATTTTGTAAGATTTTCTTACAAGTTATAAGAAAAAAATCGGCCGGAATACCAAAACCTTTTCTTTTCTATTATAGCAAAAATGTTTCTCGCGACGTGTTCTAAAAGTTGAACTGTGAAACTTTTTAGATCTTACAAATTTATAAGTTTTTTTTGTGAGAATGCCAAAAAACCTTATAACTCACGAATTGTAAGAAAAGAAAAGAAAATATTTTTGCCAGAATTAGCCCCAATATTTTATAGACGTAGCGAGGATAAGGTTAAATGAATTCCTTGAATTTTTCATTAGTTTTCTTCCTGTATTTATCTGGGTTAGAAAATTAATTTTCCAACTTAATCAACTTCACGACAATAATTCCAAGAACTTTGAAACATCTTTCTTTTAACAAGTCTTTTTTTCTTTCAAGACATATTACATTTAATTGCACAATAATTCAAGTATTTTTTACAAATTAATTAAAGTAATTCCAACATAAATATAATGTACATAACTCTCTCTCTCGTTCTCTCTTTTGCAGATACAGAAAATTAGCACTCAAATGGCATCCAGACAAAAATCCCAACAATCAAGATGAGGCAAATAAAAGATTCAAAGAGATCTCCGAGGCTTATGAAGTGCTATCAGATGGTATGAAAATTGTTAACTATTTATCATTTCTTTCAACATATTGCGAAAATTCAAAGCGAAAATCTCCTTTTTTCTCAATGGGAGCACAATACATTTTTTTTGTATCTTATCTCCGATGAATTTCTGATATTCTTCCGGATGAGACACATTTTTCATCAACACCATTTATTATTTTTTTTTTTTACAATCTATTGTGAACAATATTTTTCAATTTCCCATTTTTTCTCTTCTCTTCTCTCTCTCTTCTCTCTCTCTTTAATCAAATTGCAGAGCACAAACGCAAAATTTATGATTCGAGATCAACATACAAAAAATATCATCACAACTATGATACAACCTCCCATCATCGTTCAACTGGGAATCGTTCTCAGAATAGAGTCTTTACTTTCCGAGGATTATTTGAGACGACACCATTTTATCGATTTTTCGGTTAGATATTTTGCAAAATGAAAAAAAAAGCTGACAAAAGCATTTAATTGTTCATTTTGAACGTTTGATAAAGCATTTTTTTCTGTTATCAATGCCAAATAAATTTACCTCCATCATTTTGCAATGAAAATTTCTCATTCAAGCTCTTTAACATAAATAATTCCGCTGAAGCTCCGTATTTTTTTTTGTATGTGTGTTAATACGAAGTGTTTGAGTGCAAAAAAAATTAACGATTTTTTTTTTGAGTTTCAGACAGATTTTTTTGTGCCTATTTTCCCCTTCAATTCATCACTAACTTTAAAATAAAAAAGATTTCCAAGCTCGTCAGAAGATTCCATTCCAGTTCTTGAAAGTTCTTTTTTTTAGAATTGTGTCCGTATGTGAAGAAGAAGAATTTTGATTTATGAATGAATAATTTATCTTAATTTTAATAAATTAAAAATTAAAAACGTTTATGGAAATTAATCTGGCACTAAATTGTGAACATACAAAATGAATTGGAATGGGATGTCTGGTGAAGAAGACGACGTTCTCTAACCCCATGATTCCCAATTATCGTTTTTCGTTTGATTTTTAAAAGTAAATTTAATTGATTTTTGTGAATAATTTTTAATGGATTTTTTTTACATTTCTTTTTTGCAGAGAGAAAGAGACGTGTGTACGATCAATACGGCAAAGAAGGACTTATGGGACACAATGAACGTCACCACCGATCACGACGACACGATCCTGAAGATTATGACTTTATGGGTAACTTTGGATTCACATTTAGAGATCCCGAAGAAGTGTTCCGAGAATTCTTTGGCAATTCACCATTTGCTGAAATATTTGGTGGTAAGAAAATCCTTTTTTTTCTTTCTTAAATTCAATATTATTTAAAATTATTTATAATTGTCAAGAAAAAATCCTTTAGAATGTCTCTTTTGAGTCAAATAATTTTGCATGATTTAACATTAAATTGATAAGGAGTTTTATAAAAGAAAAAAATATATTTCCAGTGAATCATTTTTAAACAGTTTTAAATCTTATTTGAGAAAGATTTTTCTTTAATATAAAATGAAGTAAAACAGAGAAAGAAGGTAAATGTTGTTGTGTGTTTGTGCATTTGCAGCTATGCCGTATGGCGCCACAAATGGACGTCGTTCCCACAGACATTCTCACCCACAGAATACAATCTCCTCCCAATTCATGAGTCCCTTCATGGGGATCTCACTGATGGATGATTTCTTCACAATGGACGGTGGTGGTGGCATGAACGGTGCCTTCACGTCCTTCTCCTCCTTCAATACTGCCGGTGGGGGTGGTGGTGGTGCCGTTAAACGTACCTCCACCTCAACCACATTTGTCAATGGAAAGAAACTTATGACAAAAAGGTAAATAATTACTTTCTTTCTTTCTTTTTTCTATTTGCAAATTGTCTGACTGAGATTTTCTTTATTCTATTCATTTTTATTGTACGCAGGATATACGAGAATGGAAAGGAAACTGTAATGTCGTACGAGAACGACGTCCTGAAATCAAAGACTGTCAATGGTGTGGCCCAAGCACTTTCCTACAATTAAATTTCATTCAAATTATATTAAAAAATTAAAGAAAAAAAACATGCAGGCGACAATGAGGAACAATGTAGAAATTTCTAATCTTCAAATTTTGAGAATTTGCTGCGAAGAATAACCCAAGATATAGATTAATCTTCACAACTACCTATATTATACATGTATGATTAAATTTCATAATTTTTCTTTTCTCAATTTATTTCAATGAGAGAAGTAATATTATATATCCTCATATAAAAAAAAATAATTTCTGACGCCAGAGTTTAGCAAAAAAAAAAAATACAATTAAACTCTGAATGTAGAAAAATGATCTTCTCTAAAAAAAAGAGTGTGTAGAAAATAAATATTATATACCTATATATATGATTTGATTCACGATATATAATAAATTATAAAAAAAATATATTAAATGAAAATTAAAAACAATTTATCATTAAATTTCTATAATGGTCTCAAAACCAAGTTTTATCGTAAATATATTGAAAGAAAAAATAAAATATTGTGTATGTTGCTGTATGTAAAAGCGAATGATGAAAAAAAAAAGAAGAAAAAGAGTTAGGTTACTCTATAATGGACTAAATTAACGTGATTGGTAGATGAAGAGAGGGAGAGAGAAAGAAAATTAGTAATGATGGTGTAAATCCAGTGCAAATTGAAATGGAATTTGCAGAACAAATTGATTCATCTTATAGCTCATGAAACTCATGAATAAATCAAATGGTTAATGTAGAGGTGTTGCTTTAGTTAAGGAGCATCATTACTTCATTTCTATGGGACATACAGCTTCCCTCCTTTTTACCATGTAATTTATTTTTATTGTGTATTATCTGATTATAAAGAAAATAGCAGAACTCGTGCACACAGCGCAATGTTAACTGAATGGGTCAATTTGGGGAAGAGATTGTTTCTTCTTCAATTTTGTACCTCCCCAAAAAAAAAGGTGAATGAAGTGCGGATTATGATGAATGATTTTTTGCCATAGAGAGCGAGCTAACAAAGATTATTATGATAGACAAAAAAATACCAATTAATCATATTCGCAAGTTTATTTTTTTTCTTTTAGCTAATTTGTGTTTTTTTATTCAAGGGGTAACCATCTGACTGGTCTAGATTGTAGAACTTATAAGCTTAAAAAGGATTTCTTGGGAGAACTTTTCGTGTATTAACACATTTTGAATGTTTTGATTTTTCTTCAAAGTTCTTCTTTGACTTGATTTTATTGAAGTGTAAGAAAATCAATTTTTGTAATTTTAGGTGAGGATCTAATGGATGAATTTTAATGGGGTAAAAAGCAAATGAAAGGGGAAGTATCAACAAACAATGTACCGGAAGGAATTTTTGAATTTCCATTCAGAAGCTATGAAAAGTGCACAAGAATATTTTTCTACTTTTCTCAGCTTCAAAGTCGAAATTCCAAAATCCGTTCTGGTACATTGTTCGTTGATGCTTCCTCTTTCATTTACCTTTTACCCCATCAAAATCTATTCAGTAGATTCAGAGAAAAATCTACTTTTATGTTATAAATTAGGCTTCAAATGTAACCAACATCGGAAAATCAAATTTAAGAAAAACCCCAAGAAAAATGAAAACTTTATAAATATATCAATACCAAAGACTCTCACAAGAGACCCCTTTTAAATTTTTATTCAGACTACTGAACTTTATGTGAAGAAAAAATGCATTGTACGTTAAGAAGACAGGGTTCGCTATGTAGGGCATTCACTGTAATAATTTAACAATATGAATCAATGGCTAATGCAACGTTCAAATGTGAATTTAATATTTTTTTTCTTTACTTTAACAACTAAAGATCAATCTTTTTGAACATATTGATAAAAATATTTCATTAGTCATACAATCTTAAGATGTTTAAGATAAGGCTTAAATTTTATAAAAAATTTCTTAAGTTATCTTGAAAATCTCATGAATTTTCCAAGTTTTCATTAAAAAACTTAAGATTTATTAAGAAAAATATGAAATTTCTTAAATTTTAACAATCTAGATTTTATTAGTCAGGCTGAATGGATTTATATTCATACTTTCCGAAGATTTTTCCTGGCAGTCTTCAGGCATCGTAATTCGTAAAAATATGCATTTAACTCGATTCAGTCTGACTTAAGAAATTTTAAGTTTCACTTAAGAGAAACTTTAAAAATCTTAGATTTTTCTTAAGATATAACTTAAGAAATCTTTAAAAAAAATTTAAGAAATCCTGAGACTTTCTGACTAGTGAATTTCACCAAATATTCAATGAAAAATTCACATTGCGTTGTAATGGGAATTGAATGAATGGAAAATAATTTTAAAAAAAACTGTAAAATGAGATCAAAAACTTTCAATTTATTTAGCAAAAAAAGAAAAAGCTTCAATACAATATGTAATAATATTAAATTTATGTGCTACATAATGTTGTAATAAGCTTAAGGCAACACAGATCATCTACTAGAGGCAGATCAGATGCAGCCCCCTTGGTTGGATTCATTTATACGTTCACAATTTTCTGTGGGCATTTATTTTTGTGTTTTTTTTTTGGGAGAAAATTAAAGGAGTTGATGTGAGAATGTACGAAGGATGATCCTCTATCGCAGAACAATTTTAACCCATCTCATCTTGTAGGGGAACATAAAAAATAGAAGAATCGCGAGAGAAACTCCCCAATATCCACTGGGATCACATAGAAAAGTGCAGTGAAAGTACAGTCCGGGAAAACATAACCTCAATTTTGGAACACCATTGAAATGAATAGGAAGACCTTTATTATGTTCGACCAGCGTGGCATCGGGACCTCTTGAGCTTCTTTATAACCTTCCCAACCTTTCCCGCCTACCCGGATGAAGATTTGAATGATTTTTGCTTTACAACTTTTGTCTTTCCGGACTTCTCGTTGTTGAGTTTTTTTTCCTTTGGAGTGTCGGAAGTTTTTGAAGTCCGGAAAGACAAAAGTTGTAAAGCAAAAATCATTCAAATCTTCATCCGGGTAGGCAGGAAAGGTTGGGAAGGTTATAAAGAAGCTCAAGAGGTCCCGATGCAACGCTGGTAGAACACAATGAAGTTCCTCCTATTCATTTAAATGTTGTTCCAAAATTGAGGTTATGTTTTCCCGGACTGTACTTTCACTGCACTTTTCTATGTGATCCCAGTGGATATTGGGGAGTTTCTCTCGCGATTCTTCTATTTTTTATGTTCCCCTACAAGATGAGATGGGTTAAAATTGTTCTGCGATAGAGGATCATCCTTCGTACATTCTCACATCAACTCCTTTAGAGAACGATACTTATAATTAAAAGAAAAAAAAGAATTAAACAATTGAGAGTGAAGCGTGTTTTATTCAAAGAAAAACCTCTGCTGCTTGGCACGGGATCGTGTCATGGGGCCCCCAAGTGAGAAGTCAAAGTTCAAGTCAATTTTTGGTGGTTGCCCATTAATAGGGGCAAACTGGAGGGGTTTAACCTTTGCTGGTGGATTGAATTTGGCTCGTCGCTCAAGTGGCTTCACCGGTGGCAGCATCCCAGGACGCACGGATCGTACAAACGGGGGCTTCTTCTCCTTTTTCGCTTTCCTTTTTGCATCATCGCGATTTTTCTTCCAACGTTCGAATTTCACTTTAAACGGGGTTTTCTTCTTCACGGAGCTCTTCCGGGGTGTCCTCTGCTTAACTTCCGGTGTCACGGGAATCTCGGCATTCTCATCAAATTCACGATTCTGGCAGAAGAGCGTCTGCCTCTTCTGTGCTCGAGTAATTTTAAATAGGGCCCTCTTCTCTCCTGCACTCTTTTCACGCCATGCTTTGGATTTGTACAAATCTCTGTGCCCTGTCTCCATGTAATCAGCCGATCAGCCTCGTTGTTGCTTCAAGGGAAAGCAAGGAAATTAGTATGGAAAAACGGAAAATCTTGTTTACAAACAACGCATACTTTTGAAAACAATTCGGTGTACTAAAATTCGGCACGGGTGGCTGTCAGTTGTCAATCAGTTTTAGTACACAGAATGGCAAACACGGGAGTTTTGCCGTTCGTTCGCGGTGTTGATTTCACCAAAAATGACTTCAGTGTAAGTGTTTTTCACTCAATTTTCACACCATTTTCCCGTTAAAAGCATAATTGATTCATTGGAGAGGAGAATTTAACAAAAATTCCAGAGATTTTGTGATTTTTTGCATGAAATTCCATCGGCTGTTCATGGCAGTTTTTAGTACTTTCTCTTTTGCGGTTAAGAATTTTTTTCAACTATTTTTCCTCCTTTGCAGGATGGGAAGTTTCCAGCAGCTCTGCGGCTCATGACTGGGGTGCAATGGCTCAAATTGGACAAGACGAACATATCGGAGATTGCCGAGGAGATGGGGAAGCTGGGAAAGCTGGTAAGAATGGATTTTATTGACAGCAGAAGTTTGAGAATACTGAGAATTCCCTTTGCATTCCCAGGAACACCTGTCCATGAAGAACAACGACCTGGAGAAGTTGTTTGGCGAATTGACAGAGCTAAATTCCCTGCGCTCTCTGAATCTGAGGCACAACAGAGTGAAGAGTTCAGGAATTCCAACGGAACTCTTTCAGCTGGAGGAACTCACAACGCTGGATTTGTCGCACAATAAACTGAAAGAAATCCCCGATGGGTTGGAAAAGGCAAAAAATCTTCTTGTCCTCAATTTAAGTCACAATCAGTGAGTATTTTCCATGAAGATTTTTGCAGGATGATGTCATTTTATTGATGTGATGCTTTCCTATCAGAATTGATAGCATTCCCACGGCGTTATTCATTCACCTGACGGATCTACTCTTCCTCGACTTGTCGCACAATAAATTGGAAACGCTTCCCCCGCAAACACGCCGCCTGGCCAATCTTCAGACTCTCATCCTCAGCGACAATCCCCTGGAAGTTTTCCAGCTGCGTCAATTGCCCTCGTTGCAGAGCCTGGAAGTGCTCCATATGCGCAATACCCAGAGGAATTTGCAAAACTTCCCCACATCACTGGATACCCTGGCAAATCTGGCGGAATTGGATTTAGCACAGAATTCTCTAGCTCGTGTCCCGGATTGCCTATTCAATCTCCCCAATCTTCGTCGTTTGAACCTCAGTGAGAATGAGATTACCGAACTCTCCGCGAGTATTGATTGCTGGACAAAATTGGAGACACTCAATTTGTCTCGGAATCAACTGACAGCCCTTCCGGCAACTCTAGTCAAACTCTCCCAACTCCGGAGGCTCTATTTGAATGACAATCAATTGGATTTCGATGGAATCCCATCGGGTATTGGGAAGTTGAGCTGCCTGGAAGTTTTCTCGGCATCCAATAATCTCCTCGAGATGATTCCCGAGGGGCTCTGTCGCTGTGGATCACTTAAGAAGCTCAATCTCAGCTCCAATAAACTCATCACCCTTCCGGATGCAATTTACCTGTGCTCTGATCTCGATCAGTTGGATCTGAGGAATAATCCGGACTTGATAATGCCCCCAAAGCCCATGGAGATGCAAAAGGGAGCTGGAATTGAATTCTACAACATTGATTTCTCGCTGCAGCATCAGCTACGGCTGGCAGGAGCTACCGTACCGCCGGCAGCTCAAACATCCGGAGCTCCTAGCAAGGATCCCATTGCACGGAAGTTGCGACTGAGGCGTGGAGCAAGACCCGAAGTGGGGCAGGCAGACTCCGCGAAAGTTCTCAAGGGCATGAAAGATATTGCCGATGAGAAGAATGCGAAGAATTGGGAGGAGGAGCGCACGGAGAGTTTGAAACCCAAGCGATGGGATGAGAGTTTGGAGAAGCCCCCGCTTGACTACTCGGAATTCTTCGAGGATGAAGATGGACAAATTCCCGGGTTGACAATTTGGGAAATTGAGAATTTCCTTCCGAATAAAATTGAAGAAATCGCCCATGGGAAGTTCTACGAGGGAGATTGCTATATTGTCCTCAAGACGAGTCTGGATGACGTTGGGCAGCTCACGTGGGAAATCTACTTCTGGATTGGCAATTTGGCATCACTGGACAAGAGGGCATGTGCTGCAATTCATGCTGTTAATCTCCGGAATTACCTGGGGGCGAGATGCCGGACAGTGCGGGAAGAGCAAGCGGATGAATCTGAGGAATTTCTCGCACTTTTTGACACGGAAATTAGCTACATTGAGGGTGGGAGGACATCAACGGGATTCTTCACAATTGAGGATGTTGTCTACGTTGTCCGGCTGTATCGGGTTCATGCAGCAGGGGCGTCAATTCATCTAGAACCAGTTGCCATTGCCTTTGAGTCCTTGGATCCAAGGTGAGATTGACGAGTTTCTTATAGTTTTTGCGGAGATATTGTTATTTTTTCTCCTTGATTCCCTGTAGGTACGTCTTTTTCCTGGACACGGGGCTGAAGATCTTCATCTGGCATGGGAGGAAGTCAAAGAATACCCTGAAATCCAAATCACGTCTCCTTGGGGAGAAGGTGAATAAGAATGAACGGAAGAATCGAACAGAGATCTGTGTGGAGCTTCAGGGTGAAGAGAATCCGGACTTCTGGAAGGCACTGGGGTGCAAAGATGGTGTGAGACCACCAGGAAAAATCCTCGAGCATGTCGATGAGAACTTCACGCCGGTTCTGCCGCGTTTGTATCAAGTTCAGCTGGGTATGGGTTACCTGGAGTTGCCACAGGTGGAGATTCCGGAGCAGAAGATGGTGCACACACTGCTGCAGAGCAAGAATGTCTACATCCTCGATTGCTATGGGGATCTATTTGTGTGGTTCGGGAAGAAATCCACAAGACTCGTCCGGGCGGCTGCTATAAAACTTTCGCAGGAGTTGTTCAGCATGATCCATCGACCTGAGCATGCGCTGGTGACACGTGTGCAGGAGGGCACGGAGACGCAGGTGTTCAAGTCCAAATTCATTGGGTGGGATGAAATTATTGCGGTTGATTTCACACGAACAGCCCAATCGGTGGCAAAGACAGGAGCTGATTTGACCAAATGGGCCAAGAAGCAGGACACAAAGGCCGATTTGGCGGCTCTATTTATGCCCCGTCAAGCTGCTATGACCCTCACGGAGGCCACCCAGCTGGAAGAAGATTGGAATTACGATCTCGAGGCAATGGAGTCATTTGTGTTGGAAAATAAGAAATTCGTCCGGCTGCCAGAGGAGGAATTGGGGCACTTCTACACGGAGGAGTGCTACGTTTTCCTCTGTCGCTACTGCGTACCCGGAGATGAGGATGATGATGCCGTTGCGGAGAATGTGCCACCGCCTGAGGATGAGATTCAGTGTGTTGTGTACTTTTGGCAGGGACGCAATGCCGGCAATATGGGTTGGCTCACGTTCACTTTCACGCTCCAGAAGAAGTTTAAGGCGATGTTTGGGGAGGAGCTCGAAGTGGTGCGGATTCATCAGCAGCAGGAGAACCTCAAGTTCATGGCGCACTTCAAGCGGAAGTTTATCATTCACTATGGGCGCCGGAAGGTGAAGCAGGTGACACCCGATGGGAAGGCAGCTGTTCGATTCTATCATTTACGCAGCAATGGGAGTGCTCTCTGTACGAGACTCATTCAAATCCGCCCGGATGCTTCACATCTCAATTCTGCCTTTTGGTGAGATCTCTCTTATTTTTTTGGATTTCTTTTTTTTTAATCCTTTTCGTTGTCCCCGTGCAGCTACATCCTCTATGTGCCATTTGAGACGGAAGATGAGTCAGAGAGTGGGATTGTCTATGCGTGGATTGGCTCCAAAGCTGCAGCGGAGGAAGCAAAATTAATTCAGGACATTGCTGAGGATATTTTCAACAATCCCTGGGTGAGTCTGCAGGTGCTCAATGAGGGTGAGGAACCGGAGAACTTCTTCTGGGTAGCTCTGGGCGGGAGGAAGCCCTATGAAACTGATGCGAATTTCATGGAATACACGAGACTCTTCCGGTGTTCCAATGAAAAGGGCTACTTTACTGTGGCAGAGAAGTGTTCGGACTTTTGTCAGGATGATCTGGCGGATGATGACATCATGATTCTCGATAATGGTGAACAGGTCTTCCTCTGGCTTGGGGCAAGGTGCAGTGAAGTTGAGATCAAGCTGGCCTACAAATCTGCGCAGGTAATAAGAATTCTTTCAACGCCGCTTCCGGACAGATTTTTTTTTAAATCTTTTCTTTGCGCAGGTTTATATTCAGCACATGAGGATTAAACAGCCCGAACGTCCCCGGAAACTCTTCCTGACGCTCAAAAATAAGGAATCCAAGAGATTCACAAAATGCTTCCATGGATGGAGTGAGCACAAAAAGCCCCCGGAATAGGTTTGTCACCCATCCCGCCCCCGCATTATACGACAAACTTATATTTTTCGTATAATTATAATTATTTTATTATTGAACTAACATGTGCAATTTTGTATTTAACAATTTGGTAGAGAAAGAGAGTATAATGCATCCTGTCTACTTTCTATTTAAAAATTTTTAATTACAATAAACAAAAGCAACGAATGCCTGGTACGGACATTATTTAATTTTCACAAACTAAAGCAATAAATAAATTGTTTTTGGCGTTAAAATCTCGGCGTATTTATAGAAATTTGATAAAATTCTAATTTGATGGTGAGTGAAGAAAAGCAAACTAATCATCTTCCTCTTCGTCCGGAACGAACAGCTCATTCTCTTCCAAGAAATTCGCCACATTCTTGCTAATTGCAGCCCCAATAAGAAGTCCTACGGAAGATGAGATGAAAGGGACAATAGATGAGGACCTTAGAGGCAAGGAAAGAGGATTAAACTCACCAGGAATCACTGTGCAGAAGATTCCAACAAGGCCAAAAGGAACACTTTCAGGATTTGGTTTAATTGCACCGCTTCGGTAGTGAGTTTTGAAGCGCAAACTACCCGGAGGTTTGGTCAGGGCTCGTTGGGGAAGAACAATTGGTCGGAGGAAGCGAGAAAAGAGCATTTTGGGGCACTTTTCTTCAGAGAAAAATTTTAGGGAAGAAACAAAAAGTGACTTTTCTTCACAGAATTGAGGTTATATTGGGTTGTCCAATATTTACACGAATTTCTAACCTAAAATATTTTAGTTTTTCGCAATTTTCCGGCGTTTTCCGCCGAATTTCCCAGCGAAACTGCCCTTTTTGTGATCAGGAAGCGACGCCGCGTCGATTGGCGTCCCCAGTTCAAAACACTCAAAATCGGCGCCAGAAAAAGTCGTATAAAATGTTTTTTTTTAATCCGGTGAATTTCGCGCCCAGATTTTTACTGAAGCTCCCCGGAGCCCCCCGGAGCATTTCCCACGTAGGCCCAAGTTGCAAAAATGAGCTTTTCCCGGAAAAATAAATATTTTAAATTTCTTCGCACAACTACAAACAAACATTTCACGCACACACTCAAAAAAACTCACCTACACAAAATCCCAGACCCAGAGTGTACAAAAAAATATTTTGCTGTGAGATTTCGCTGAAAACAGTGAAAATTTCACTGCCTTGACCGTCTGTCACAAATTTGACTGGATACAGTTAAAATTTGACTGTCCGTGAGCGCCGATGTGGGAAACGCCATTTGGTGTTTTTGTGTTGTTCAAGAAAGGTACACTCGCGGAGTTTCCCTGAAAATTATCCCTCTTAGCCAGGTGGCAGCTCCGTGAAAATTCGCTAAAATTACTCTGTGACACCCATTGGATAAATTGGTGGTGCTGCAGTGTCATCCAAGGGGGTGAAAAGTGCGGAAAATTTGGAGAAAAGAAAGTGGCAGCAGAAGTATGAAGAAAAATTTTTCGTGGATTTGCTGAAAATTTGAACCTCCAACAAAATGGATAATGATGCTGATTTAGATCCCCGGATACAGGTAATTGAGTGGCTCGGTGTTCAATTAACATCCAAGGGCATGGGAGAAAGTGCGTTGGAGCTCTTCTGTGCGGGCATCCTCCTCCGTCATGGATGACAAATTTTCCCCACAGCCCAGTGAAGTTTATGCAAAACAGAAGAGGTTCCGTGCGATTCCCGCGATGGAGTATTTTATTGCTCAACTCCCTCCATCGTTGCAATGCAAGAAGAAGAGATAGAATGGGGCTGACAGAGGGCATTTCGCAAGGTAGAGCCCCCATAGAGAGAAAATTCCTCCTCCAGGCATTTGACACTGTTTACGGATTTTCTCGCCCATTTGCACAAACGCATTTGTAAACAATCGCAAAAATGTTTATTCAACTTCTTTTTTAACCTTTGGAATGCGGAGGCCTTGGTAGTTACGTAGAATGCGAAGGTGGGGTCGTTGAACGACCCCAAAAAGAAGGCCAATTTTCTCCCAAACTATACAACCTGGAGTTGTCGGGTTAGTGCCTATAGATTCCTTATATAGTCCTCTTGCACCCTGCACCACAAATTCGCCGACCTAAAATACTTAGAAGGAGATATTAGGGAAAAACATTTTTCAATCATTTTTCACAATTTCTTTTTGAGAAATTTGCCAAGAAACTGCAATTTTTTTTCACTCTTCCCCACATTCCCCTCACTTCCCGCAACGTGATAAATGGCAATATTTCTCGAATATTCTTTATTGTTTTGCACATTTACATGCTTCTAATTATGTTTTGTGTTGTTTATGCTCTAAAAAATTTTCCGCAGCATGACCGTTACACCAATTTTTGAATTCCCTTCTTCTACATTTTCCTTAATAACTTTTCTTGTGGTGGTCGGATTGAGCTGAAATTTTTACACAACCTCCTCAGATAACCAAAGAACTTATTTCCAAAAGATGGGAATGGTATCTTTTATATTTATGGAGATATAACACGAAATATAGCGCTGGGGTCGTTCAACGACCCCGCTCCGCATTCCAAGGGTTAATATATTATTTCCCTCAAATCAAAAGCCATGCTTATTAATAATTCAACGTGAATATTATTATGAGCTGACTCATTACGTGATAGAATTTGTTGGAGCGCAAAAAAGGCAAAACGATGGGGCTCTTTTTTTTGTCTGTCAATACAAAAATGCACAGAGAAGAGAAAATTCCTTTTGATAAAAACTACCCCCAACCCCGGATTGCGTCATGGTGAGTTTTCCCCAAAATAGCTCATTCGATCTGACGTCAAACTACGCGATGGGCAGGCAGAGAGAATGCTCGAAATTCTCTCATTAAGCAACCAGAAACAATTAATTTTCCTCCCGGTTTCATTCAATAATTTTCCAAATTATCTCCTCCTTTTGAGCAAACACACAAAGAGCACCGGAAGGGATGGTTTTTCACAAGAAGAAGAAGAAGTTGAGAAAAAAGTGGGAAAATGTTGATCCCTGGTTGAGTAGACACTGCCCAATTAATGAAGGACAAGCATCCGTGGAGTGATTGTTAGATCACATTTTTTCTACCCTCATTTTACATGCATGCAGAGAGCTTTTCACTATGATGAAAATTCCGCACGTTTTATGAGGGGGACACACGCATCATGAGAGAAGGGGGAAATTTCTCTTGTACGCACCGCATTTTTTTTAACAAGCTATTTTCCCTCGGAAATGATTTTCACCGCGTGTGAGAATCGAACCTCTGTCGTTTTGTTTTGTGTCAGCCCAATGCGCATAAGGCGCTGTGAGTAAGAGTGAGAGAGAGATTGTGTGAAGAAGGGGGTGTGAGAGAGATGGCGAGAAGTCATGACCTCACGATTTAGCAATCAGGGCCACCGCCTTGCCTGATGTTCTAACGCTAACGAGGAAATGCTGCTTCTCTAATGGATGGGGCAACACTTGTGGCTGGCTTACTCCCCAAACCACCTCTTCTACATAACTTGTATTTGTGTGTGGCACACACAACGTTCAGAACTCAAGAGCAGCAATCACAAAAAAAATTCTTAATTGAATTTCCAATAAAAATGTTCTCAAAGCAACATTTTATTAGATTCCTCTGCAAGGGGCTGCAAATTGTTTAACCATAAATCGTTTAAATGGTTAAAAGACCTTTAAAATGTCTTGCTGACGAGAAGAATTTCCGCAAGATAAACTTTATGAAGGAAGAGTAAAAGAAGTTCACACAAAAATGTCTTTTTTATGGAAGATTGTTTTTTTTTCTGCTTCTTTTGCAAACAAAATTTATTATTAGATAAATGCGAGTACTTCCTCGCAAAAATAAATACAAGCATTAGAATAAATAATAGTAAAGTATGTAGATTGAATTGGAATGCTCTCAAGAACTGCACCGACTATTTGGTTATCAAGCAAAGCAAAAGAATGTATCACGAAGTTATGCAAATTCTCTGTGTAGTAAAGGGAAATATTATGAGCAGTTACGAAACAAATGGAAATTATGCAAATTTTCTTTGAGCTAAAACAACGTGCAAGGGGAAAAGCACATTGAAAAAAAAATTAATTCAAAGGGTTGTTCTATGGAAATTAAGCTTAACATAATGTTGCGGCATTTTGTATTTAACTCGTGAACTAAGCACGAGAACTTTTTTTTTTTAATTTATTATACCTTTACCTTTATTTTGATCACAAATAATGAATTGGAATTTATTTGTAAATTATTTCCTTAACCTGTAGATTTTTTATAAAATTTTTCTGGCGGTTTTAGGTCTAAATATCTTTCTTTGGAATGAATTAATGTTCTAAATCGTTTCCTTTTGTATTTTTGGTTTAAAGAACTTTTTTTTGGGGGGAACTGGAATTCATTTAAACAATTCTCAAGATCTAGCTTCAGAGTCTCAGAGATTCTTTTTAAATTAACGCCAAACCTTTTAAAAATATGTCTAGAATAAGATTAATTTCACTCTCTTTAATTTACAATTATGTAAATAAAAATTCAGGAATCAGGAATGAAAAAATAAACCTTTTATAAGAAATATTTAAAAGAAACTTTTTATTTTAAAAATTAATGCCTGTACCAAAATAGTTTTAAAGGAATTCGGCTGAATGAATTTTTCCTCAGTCAGATCGCTTTTCTTTATCTTATTGAGAAATGCAATTTTCCTATTTGGTGTAGTTCTTTTCCTTTAATTTTTAAAATCATTCTTCATTAATTCATTTACAGTTCAACAGAGTTAAGTGGAAACTTTGAAATGAAATTTTATCTCTTTGTACCTAATGTTTGAATGGAATATTTTTAAAGATTTCGGTACTTGAGAGGCTCTATTAACAATGAAAATTCATCATTTGCAAAGAGTTTCAATCTAATGCCATCATGATCTTTCACCCCTTTCAAAATTATGTTTGTGAAAAAAAAATTATGCAAAAAATGTGAAAGTTTTAATGTGTTTTGATGACTCTGCTCTTTGCAATTGCGATTTTTTCTTATTCTACGATTCCACACAGATTTTTTTAAGACTAATCAAATGTTTGCATAAAAACAATATTTCTCTCTCTCTACGGGACCCGTATTAATTTAATTTTTATCTTTTTTGGGCACTTCAGTTCATAAAATGTTTACCTCATAAGTAAGAGATAAAGCTCAAAGAGTTTTGGGGAATTTTTCAGAAAATCAATCAAGAGAGGAATTTATCATATTTTGATTGGCATTGAGGAATTTCTGGCATTTTTTTTGCCAATAACTTGTATTTTGTTCGTGATGAAATAATTTTAAAAAATAAAATTTAATTTCTCCTAAAAATGTCAAAATATTCATTGGCGCGTGACTTTGTGACGCAGCTTTAGATAGACGATAAAGTTGTATTATAAGTATGCTAACGGGGGCAAATTGAAGGAAAATCTCTCACTATACACTGTTAAGCACAACCTTTGGCATAGGAGAGAACACATTATAAGAATTTCCATGTAGGTATATAAAATGTTGATAAATGTGAATTTACAACAAAGTTCTTTGTGCGCGGTGATGATTTCACACGCGCGGTGTGGAGTTTGTTAAAAGATTTATGAGCTATTGTAGAGGGGAATTCCGAAAGAAGCAGAATCGGTGGTGATTGTTAATTAAATTGCAGCACCTTTCCTTTGACGCGCACTTTGAAAAATTAATGAGAGTTTGCTTTTCTCTCTCTTAATTTTAAAACCCTTTTGTCTTTTCCTCTTTTGCAGATTGAATTAGAAAATCTCAACACGGCAACAGATGAAATCAACAAATTGGAGATTGAGTTGGAGGTAAGTGAAATTTCATGTGTTCACGTTTATTTTTTTCTTTCTCCTCTTCAACCCAAGATGTTGGGAAGCAATCTTCTTGTTTTTTTTTTGCTTACTACCTTCTTGGCCAGCAATCAACCAATTGGTTGATTAAGCTGTATGTGTGTGTGTGGGAATAATGCCGGGAAGTTGCGAGACAATTAAGTTTTTCTTTTTTTTTCTTTTGCAAAAAAGCCGAATTAATGCACAAAATATCCGGAGAGAGTGCGAAATATCACGTGGATTGAGGAAGAAGATATTAATGAGTAAAATTCCATTGCCATGCTTTCATGACAAAAAGTCGTGAATCCCACAAGATTAGATAACATTTATAAATGAAAGGGGGGAGGATGTGATAACTTTTGCGCACTGACGCATCGATTGTTGTCGTATCAAATTGAATACAAAAAAAGAGAAGAAGCACACAGCTAATTGGCCAGACAAATACTCTTCAAGGAGTTTTTGCAACCTTATTGATTAACGTTGTTGTTGTTGATAAATTTTTTTTTTTGCAGGAAGCAAATACAACCTTTCGCATTTTACTAAATGAATCCACCAGGCGTTTGAAGTTGCTGTCCAAGAAATTGGGTGGATGCATCGAAAAAGCCCGTCCGTACTATGATGCTCTCGAGAATGCCCGTATCGCGCAGATTGAGTGTCAGAAGGCAGCTGTTAAATTCCAGCGTGCCAATGGTTAGTAGAAAAAAAGCTCTCTGTTGCTGATAAAAATAATCCGACATTTTTTTCTCTAATTTATAATAATAATTCGTTGTAGAAATTCATGCAGCGGCAAAGGAAACAGTTGCATTAGCGGAGCAGAGATTCATGAGTAATTCACATGAATGGCAATTCGATAATGCATGGCAAGAGATGCTAAATCATGCTACAATCAAGGTGAGCAAATTACATTCATCAATTGAGTGTCAATTTATTTATTAAATAATTTGACATCGATTTAATAGACGAAAGAAATGAGGCTGTCTGGGCTGTCCGAGTTGTCTCCTAATCGATGAGGGATTAATATTTGAGAAGATAGAGTCAGTTATAAAAACCAGGCCAGGTCACCCGTGATAGTCTACACATTACACGAAAATGTGTCAGTAGTTGCTCACAGAATTGCATAATTCATTCAATATTTTGCTGAAAATTTAATTGAAAATTTAATGGCTAAACGATGTAAAGAAGAACAAAATTGGGGGCTAAAGAAACAGAGTAAAGTAGATCAGTACACAATAATCATTTAATCGCGTTTAATTTCACGCATTCAACTGAAGAAATCTTAAGTATTTTGATGCAAAGATAAACAACAAACCTTTATTACGTTGAATGTGATTCATTTATGCGGAATGTTTATCAATATATAATACTTTTAATGTCGTTTTAATTAATCTGAAAGAGCACAGGATTAATCACACATTAGCTTCTGTTCTAGGTGGTTTTCTTATTGATTTTTTTCAGGTTTTTTTATCACAGTTTTTTACGTTATTTTTTTTCCCATCACCAGGTTATGGATGCGGACAATCAAAAGGCAGAAAGTAATGCTGAACATCAGCGCAAGGCGATAATTTTCAATGCAGCCGAACAGAAGGTTCAGCAGTTGGAGGAGCGCCTCAAGCGTAACATCCACAAGTCACGTCCATACTTTGAGGAGAAACAAATATGCAAGGATCAGCTGGAGACACAGAAGGGTCGCATTCAGGAGCTTCAGTCCCTCGTGCAAGTGGCAAAGGCCTCGTATTCGAATGCTCTGCGAAATTTGGAGACAATCAGCGAGGAGATTCACAAGCAACGGGGTGAGCTGAGCTGTGCTGCACCACCGGGTCCGCGTGAACCGGGCGTAGGGGCGGAATTGAATGTGACTGAGATGACAAAATCCAAGACATCTTCCACCGCCGCGGGTATTGTGCTCAATTCCCCTGTCCTTGCGCTTCCGGACTACACGTCCGAATTGGAAAGGTGTGCCATCCAATCCACGGGCACGTCTGTGGCCACGAGTTCAGCTGTGAGTGAGAAGGGTGATGATAGTGATGTGGATGATGCTGATTTGGATCTCGAAGAACTCCGGCAGCGTGTGAAGGTGCTGGCAATTCGTCCCGTTGAAGGTGGCGATGGGCAGCAAGAGCAGGATGTGTGGGAGAGTGAATTGAATGCCACGGTGGATAAGCTTGATCATTTAATGATGATTCGTGAATGCGGGGGCATGCCTTACATGCCAAGTGGGAGTTTCCCTGCGACACCCCGAAAGACATCCCCGAGTCCCATAAAGCAGCTGCAGAAGGCACCACCACCACCCACCGTTAATACATCACTAAAAGAGCTCTCTGTGGCACAACTCCTACCCGCCATGGTGTCCCCACATGGGGCTACATCACAACGTAGCAGCGGTGTGGTCACAAATGAAGGGAGAGTCGAACACAAGCGGAAGTTGTCTGTTTAGAGAGAGAGAGAGAGAGAGAGAGAGAGAGAAACAAGAATTCAACGCAGGTGAATTTATTCATAGAATAAATCACTCGCATGAGGGATTCTCTGCTCTAGCATGCCACACAAAACATTGGTGATTCTATGAAGAACAAGAAGCTGAAAGGAAATGTTCCTCGAAACCTGCAGCAGCTGGTAAGCAAAAATAAAAAAAATCTATATTATTACAAAGGATAAAAAAATGAAGGAACGATTAAACTGTTGGAGAGATCTGATATAAAGGAGGACACATAAAAAAAGAGAGAGAGAGGAAGTAAATTGCTAAAGTCACCTTTAAAATTGTATCAAATTGATATTTTTAGAGTTGAATTTTCACATTATAATTATCATTTCCTTCAAGTCTTTCATCTTTTTCTTTTTTTTTTCTTTCTTTTTCACCTTTAGTAAGTACAAAAAACAAAGAAGGATAAGTTTTTTTTTCATCTCATTTAAGCTGCTAAAAAGAGAGGAGTGAGAGATGAAGAAAAATCCGAGTAATTGAGTTGCTAATAAATTTTTAACGCTATTTCCCTCAATTCTGTGATTTAAAATTCAATGAAATTTTGTCCATATAAAACAAGATAAAAATTTGTTGTTAATAAGAAAATTATTCCTTGAATATTTAATGATTAAAATACACAAGAAGAAATGTTTAAAAAAAAAAGAAAATGAGAAAAAGCTATGAATTGGATTCATTTATCGCTATTAGGTCGAGGATGAAGAGCTTTAAAAGAGAAAGAGTAAGACGGACCTTTTTCCATTAAAAATTCTAAAATTAATTGTAAAGAGAATTCAAATAAAACATTAATAAAAAAATATTTCCATATCTTACAATTAGAAATTTTTGAAATACAAAAAAAAATAAATTTTGTCAGATTGAATAAAATCAGATGAAAAAGTTCTATAAAAATATTTGATTAAATTTTGTGGAAAATGATTAAAAAAAAAAGTTAAAAAATAAAGAAAAAGCTGAATTTATAAAGGATATAACTCAAATCAAGGGAGAAACGTATTTTAATGCATTTAGACTAATTGTTTCGATCATTTTTAATCATTGAAAACTTAACAAAAAAAAAAATGTTTCAAATAAATAATTCTTAATATTCAATCGACAGACTTATGTCCTTTTCAAATTCAGTTAATTCTAAATAAATAAATTAAATTAAAATTTCTCAATATTAAATATCAGTAGGTACCTGACTCTCTTTTCCAAGATTTTATCTGATAATTCTACAATATCTTTCATATCACAGAATTGAGTGGATTTTCTCTCTTATTTTACTTTTCATTTTAATTAAAAATATTATTATTATGTAGCTTTTAGGTATGTAATTGTGTAGAAGTTCACCGTAAAAAAAATTACCTGCAACTTGCCCATAAAATCATAAAAAAACATACGTTTAACATTCTTTAAAAAAGAACTTTAGTGATTTGTTAAAACTTATTCATTAAAAAGCGATTAGATTTCATCACAAAATTATCAGAGAAATTCTTTTTTTTTAAAGAGATGAAAGAACAAAATGAAACTAACGAATTATAATTATAATATAGAGATTATTCGAAAAAGAAAAAAAAAGTTTTTTTATTCCGTTCGAATACAGCGATGGCAGCTTGTTCGTTTTTATTCTTTGTTGAGTTTTTTTTCAATTTTAAGTTGACTTCTGCAAAATTCTTCAAAGGAGGCTATTCAAGGAATTTCAAGGTACTTGTAGAGGGTTAAAATAAATCAGAAATAACAAAGTAATAATAATAATAAATTGTAGGTCTGCTTGGCTATTCCTGATTCTTTTTTGATCATCTACAAGATTATGTTTGTTTCGTGTGTTACCTCGTAGGAGATAATGACCCATATTGGCTTGAATAATCTCCTTTCATGTCCTACATCTCCTTTTTCAATTCTCCTTGAGTTTTATGTGATTGTTTTTTAGCACTGATCCAAAATGACCTAAAATGAAAGGCTGTAAATTAATTTTACAAAAGTCTAGCAAACTTTTACAAACTTCTACTACAAATTATTTACTTACTTATGCAATTTGCCTACCTTTTGGCGGCTATAATCCACCTTCACGAAATAAAACAAAAAAAGAGAGAGAGAGAGGAAAATCCCAAAGAGCCCAAAGAAAGAGAGAAGTTTGTAAATTTCATTCAATTTATAATTTTATTAAGTAAAATTGATTCAATAGAGTATACAATAACAGAAGAGAACCTTCAAAAATTCTTTCTCATTCTACATTTTTTTTATGAAAGAAAATTTTATTGTGAACTCGTTAACACGATAAAAGTGCCTTCGCGCGCGCATCTTCATTTTCATCTTTAATCTCAATTTGTCCGCGGTGAAAATGTTCGTTCGTGACAACCACACCTGGGGGAAAAAGTAATAAAATCACAAGTCCGCAATGCTCAAAAAATTTGCCTGACCATTTTGTTCCATTATTTTCCATCATTTTTTGTCTTCTTCTTCACACTCAATGTAAAATTCTATCTCAAAATGCATTTTTTTTCATTTATAAAAAATTTGTATGGCTCTCAAGATGAGAGAGAGACAAAGACAAAAAATTCTTATATTTTTTTATACAATTATATACAAAAATATTTTACGTATAAGAAGGAAAGTTAAAAGAGTTTTTCCTGCGTGAAATTAGGGAAAAGTGGTGGAAATTTCTGTGAAAGGAAATCTCTGAAAATGAGAGAACACTGAGAATAGAAAAAAGTATCCGGAAAAATCTTTCTTTATGCATAAAAAAATTGCTAAAAAAATTTCTCGTTGGCATTTTATGGACCAGTCTTGTTCTGCATTTTTCTTAGAAGCTTCATTGTTGTTTTTTCTTTCTTTCTTATAATTATATTGATATAAAATACAAAAAGAAATTACACGTAATTTTTTTTCAATAACCTACAAGTCTATGCTAAAATTATAAATTATCGTCTGTTTATTTTTATTGTTTCTTTCTAATAAGAGTTTTTTTTCATAAAGAAACGATTAAAATCTGAGCGTGAGAATTTTCTCTTTCTCGGCTTTTTTAGGAAATTTTTACCTCAAAGAAGTAGCACCGAAATAAATTTTTGGGAGGGATTTTAATATATTATGTAATGTGTGTGGGGGAGGGTATTGGAGGAAAAAATTGAGCGAAGCTTTTACCCGTCAGCACTACAAATTTTACATTAAAAACACGATTAAGTTAATTTTTAGAAATGTTGTTGGGGATTTGGCGCCATTTTCTACTGTCTTCGACCAAGTCCACTCCTCTCGCGACTATCCTCGCGATGGTAACTGTTTCTCACAGGTGGGGATGTTCCGTTGCCATTGCTCGTGGCCGCTGGGGTGGAGACACGCGTTTTCCGGGAACGCTTGAACTTGGCCATGTCCTCCCCGAAGACATCTCCCGTCCTTAGGGCTGAGATCAAATCATCAAATTCCCCTTTGTTGTCCGTCGCAGTGGCGCCACCCTTTGTGGGGCTATTGGAGGATTTTAGCCCAAGATTCTTCGCCATGGAACTCAGGATGCCACCTTCCTTGGATTTCCGTTCAATTGTGCGTTTCTTCAGCTGTGGAAATTATTTAAATTTTCATTAAAAATCTGGTTGTTTGAGAAGAATTTCTTTTACTCACCTCTGCTTCCTGTTTGGCGCGCTTTTCTTCCTCCTCTTGGCGACGCTTAAAGTTCTCATTGTCCTGCCGTGCCTCCGTGAAGGCAATCAAGAATGCATCGAAGATCCCGAAGAATTCATCGGGCTGCACAACAGCACCATCCTCACCGAATAGGCGTACGGCACGATCGAATCTGAATGCAAAAGAAAGATCGTTGAAAAAAAAAAAAGATTTTTCCTTGAGAAGAAAATCCTTCTTACCTCGTCTTCATATCTTGGAATTTATCTTCCAATTCTGCCAATCGAACCGTTGCTTGTGCATGGAATTCACACATAACCGGCAGGAAACGATCTCCACTCTGAGGGCTTCCGGAGCTTCGTTGAAATTCAATTTCACGCGTAACCTCCGCCAGGCCACTCCTCAGCATTGATATGTCCTTATCCATTTCCCCGAGAGACACCTTGCTAGCTTCCCTGATGTGCGGTAGATCCTCATCGAGCTTCAGGAGATCCTTGAATTTTTTCTCCACAATCTGCACGAGGTAGTGCAGAAGGGTTGTACCCTTCACCGAACTGGATTTTGTGTCTGCAAGACGATTGAGGGATGCCAGGCGGAATCCGGAAGCATTGCCACGTGCACCGCGATTCATGTAGTTACCCAGTGCAAGGACAATCTCCAGGAGCTTCCGGAGTCGCCGTGAGCGTGTTACTTCACGCGATGCCTCCATAACGCTGGTTAAGCGTGGGGAAACCTCATTGACGGTCACATGGAAGCGCTTCTTGTAGTGCAAACTCCTCAGTCGTTGCTCATAGTGGGGGATTCTGCAGAGAAATTAAATTGAATATTGTCTTCTTCACCTTCTCCGTTAATAAGTTGCTTACTTGGAGATCTCAAAGAGGAATCGATCAGCCCTAGCCAGGGATTCAATATCTTCTGTGTGCTCATCCAGGAGGGCTCTCTCCTCTGCCGATGGCGTGAACTTCAGCAGTTGTTCCACCATATCAATGGGAAGCTGCTCACTGGAATCCATGGAGAGGATGGCCTTGCTTATCTCCTCATCGGACATTTTGAGCTTACTCAGGAGGATCGTGCAGTTCTGAGCGCGTCGTCCATCAATCACTGAGAGTATTTTAGTCCGATTCTTCCCAATCATGCGCAAATCTTCAATTGATCCATCATTCTGTTCCAAGCAAAACAAGCATATTTAATGCATCCGATATTGGCAATTAATTAAATCATTTTATATGATATGCAAAAGATATGCAAAAAATATCATTTGGCGAAAAAAATAAACATTTTTCTCAAACTCATATCAAATCAGCAGCCATTATCATAATCAATTAAAATAAATCAGTCAGTGGTGGTGATAATTAAATAGTGCTGCTGCTGTTTCATTTTTATCGATGTGCTTTGTTAATTAAGTTGCTCATATTTGCATTTTATCAAAATTATTTATAATGAATTGATCAGTAAAATTTTATAACGGAGAAAATCTCTAAAATCTCATCATAAATTGAGAGAGAGAGAAAATGTGCGTAAGGAAGGCACATGAGGGGTAGTACTCACTGTAACTCCATTCTTTTGGTATGCTGAGAAAAGTTTGTCAATATCTTCGAGGCCCATTGTGCTGTACCATTTGGATTCATCGAGCTCATTCCAGATGGTCCCATTGACTTTGGCATCCGGCAACTTTGACCAGTTGAAGCTCTTGAGGGGATTCGACGGCTGTGGCACGTTCTTCTTTGGCAGCTCGAACTTAGCTGATGCGGGTGCTGGGCATGCAGACATTGGCATGGGTGGTGGTGGTGCACCCGGTGGTGGAGGTGGTGGCATTGGCAGAAGGGGAGGTGGTGGTGGAGGAGCAGCAGCAGCCTTGGGACTCGTCGGTGGTGATGCCTGCCCATTGCATCCATGGAGACCAGCAACCTTCTGATCATCCGGAATACTTCCCTCCGTGACTAGACGCTCAAGGCGAACACGCTCCTGTTGCTCCTGCATGTACCGATGCTGCAAATCCTCCACACGCATCTCAGCATTGAGTGCCCTCTGGACAGCCTGTGAATGATTGGCACTCTCCTTCTCGAGCCTCTCACGCATTCGTGCGAGACTCGTGTCGAGATCTTCTTTCTCCTGCGTACGCAAATCCAATTCATGCTCCTTCTTTGCCAACTTAGCCTGACAGTCGAGATTCTCCTTCTCCAGCTCCTCAGCTCGTGCCCTGGCAGCTGTTAGTTCTTCCTCCTTCACAAGGAGCTTCACAATTTTCTTCACATCAATCGTGAGGGGTGCTATGTCGGGATCTTGTGGCTTTGGGGTGCTCATTTGATCTGGATCAATGTCACTGGGTGGACGAGCATCTGTCTGGAGGATGATTTGCTGAACTACCCGATCAAACATAAGCCAGTGCTGATTATTGGCGCTGGTGACTGTAAAAATGAAGAAAGAATCATTAGTAAAAATCCTCCCGGAAGTCAGGAAAAAAGATTTCGCTTACATGGAAGTAGGAGCATGTGTTGAAGAAGCGACATAAGGTGGGGATATGCAGATGAATGGCTGAGCTTCCTTCGGATGGCTTCAAACATTGCCGATGCACTCTTGGTGTCCACATGCTCATGACTAAATTTCCGGGAGAGTTCCTTCTCATCCTCAGTACGGACCATTTCGAAGAAGTCCAAATGCCTATCGAGGGTTTCATTCTCATGCTTCCGCAGCTTCTCAATCACCGGCTGAATGCCCAGCATGAGAAATTCATAGCGCAAATGGAGGCGAAATTCCAGATTCTCTTGCCCCGGGCCGTAGTTCAGGACGGCATTGATGAAGGACATAATGGCCGTCTTGAGATTCACATCATCCCTGTAGGCTCCCGTTGAGCGATCGAGATCGTTGATGATGCTCTGGAAGCGTGTTCGTTCAGCTGCGAATTTCTGGAAGTGATGCATTGCAACGAGAACCTTCTTGTGACCACCGGGTACGAGACAGACAGCTCCCAGGATCTCCAGGGCGGCGACTTTTGTCTTCACATTGTCTGCCGCTAGGGATCGTGCAATTGTATCAATACTCGTGGGGTGTGCCATTACATGAGCACGACCAGTGGTGTTATTCATGAGGGCTTTAATGCACCCAATGAGGCTGGTGTGGACACCACTATTAGCCACGCGCCAGTCGAGATTCTGCAGGAGATCCAGCAGCACAACGAGCCCATTGAGTTCCACGAAGCGCAGGACGAAACTGTGAGCGGATGTACGGAGGGCTGTCTTGAGGGCATCCAGCTGTGCTGTGTGCGTCTCAATCTTGAAATTGTACTCATGGCACGGTGAATCCTCGGGCTGTGTCATGAGTTGCGTCGACATGTCCCGGAGGCGATCGATGTAGTGCTCAGGTGTTGGTGGAACTGACGTCACCGTTGCCCCCTCATCCTGATGACTTTTGCGCGAACAGTAGATCTGCCACTTCTTCTGCGCCGGAAGACTCAGCATGGCAGCCTTATTGGGTGCCGTGAGATCCAATTCCTCAACGAGCTCTGCAAATTTGGCATCCAGCTCATCAATAGCCGGCATTGGTTGTGTCGGTGTGATTGTCTGCAGTGTGAATGCACCCTCGACCACACAAATCTCCGGTGGTTCATCATCCTGTACGCAGGAGAAGAAAATGAGGAAACAGAAATTAAATGGAATTTCTCACTCGCGCCCTATGCTGTGAGATGATAATTAATTAACATAAATGTGTGGAATTCAGAAGTCATAATCATATGCCAACAAGGAGGCCAATACACAATCATTTGACTCTTAACACTTTCTCTGTGGTCTTTGGTGAATTGCGCGCGCAGCAGCTGATCGAATGATCGAAATTCCAATGTGCCAACAACACAATTATTGTAGGACATAATAATACGATAAAAAAAACCACGCGCAAGTGCCGAATGCCTCATGAGGAATTTCATACGCCCCCCATCCGCCTAAAAGAGAACCCCCTCATAGACCCGAGGGGGCCCCTGTTGAATGTAAAATCTCATAAAATACTCCGTGTACGGAGATCAATCTTTCGGCGCAATCTCAATGGGATTTTATGAGGATCCCCGCAATGTGAGGCACCCGCTTTTTCGCCAGAATGCAAATTAATCTCCCCGGAGAGCTTTTCTTTCATTTCAGTGGTGCCCCATAATCCGGGCCAAGAACTGCGCAGATATCCCATAAGAAAAAAAAAACGATTGAAACATTCATAAAGATCAAGCAAGAGACAGGGGACGCTGCTTACAAAATTCTTTATAAAAAATATTTTTATTTATTACCAATTCTGCAATAAAGGTGCTACTACCAAATGAAAAAAAATGAAATATTTTGAAAAATGTTCCTTTGCGCAACGCACTAACGAATGTTTTTCAACCACAAGACATTGTTGAGATTAAAATTTGTGATCTTCTATCTTGCTCTTAATATATGAAAAATGCACCACTGATTGGTTACCCATTGAATGTGATCTATTGAGGTGTTGATTAGATCTTCAATACACACTCTCGGAATAACAACAACAAAAAAAGTAAAATAATTTATATTTTTATAATTGAACACCATGAGGAATTACAATATTTATCGTAAATATCACACATTAAAAGGTATATACGCGCTTCGTATGGAAAATAAAAGAGTCGTGCGAGTGCAGGGAGAGATACTTATCTGAATTATTAAGTAAACGAAGTGAGATTTCTACTACAAATTCTTCATGACAAGCAAACACATTCATTTCTCTTTGCCAGTAATCTCTCTTCTTGCTAAAACTTTAGTAGCTATAGCTTAAACGATCAAATGATCCTTTCTCCATTGAATGTAGTGCCAATGCAAATCACAGAGATGGGGGAGATTGATTACAAAATTGATCTTTGTGCATGTCAACAATTAACTATTTTTTTATTAAAAATTTTATCTTTATTTTTTCAAATAATAATTAATATGATTTAGTGTAAAAATCTCAAGTCAGACAGATTTAAGTTTTCTTATGAAAGAGTTAAATTTGTTTAAGATTCTTCAAGTTTTCCTAAAAATGTCTTAAGTTTTAATAAGATTTCTTAAGATTACCTTAAGAAAAAATTTAAGATCTCATAAAAAATAAAGATTTTTAAGTTTTCTTAGGCAAAACTTAAAATTTCTTCAGTGAAGCTGAAATGGGTTAAATGCATATTTTTCCATGATTTTTCTTATCGCTTTCGGGCATTGAAATTCGTAAAAACTCGTAAATGTTTTGCGTGATTTAATTAAGAAATCTTTAGTTTCCCCATTGAAAAACATAAGAATCTTAAATTTTTCCTAAGAAATTTTAAATTTTTTTAATGAATCTTTAGAAAACTTAAGACATTTATAAGAAAAATTAAAGAATCTTTAAGAATCATAAGAAAACTTAAGTCTTTCTTAAGGAATTTTAAATCTGTCTGACTAGTGAATTTCACTATTTATGGGCTGTTCCTTAATATATTTTGTTTGACTCTTTAAATCCCGGTCTTTTCTACATTTTGTTTATTTTGTAAATTATCATCTGTTTTATTTAAAGAAATGTATTTTTCTTTGTTAATATTTTCAAATATTTCAAATGTGTCCAAACAGATTAATCTTCAGAAAATTATTTTTTTAGTCAGGCTAATTGATTTAATATGTTTGATGATTCTTTATAGAAAAGATAATCATTGATTACTCAAAAATTATGATGAAGGCGCTTGGTTGTCATTTAGTTGTCTGTCTACCCTGTGTAGATAACTATGGAGACGCCAAAAATTAATATTGTAAAAATTCAGACCAATATTGAGAAGATTGAGATTTTCTTTTTTGTTTTGGCTTCTTAAGAATTTTATTTTACCAAACAGTTACACATAAAACTACTCAAAATTTTCACTTTTGATTATTCTGAAATTTCTAACTAGTCTTTCACAATTAATCATTGACCTGATGCATTTAATTAAGTAACAATTCCAGTTAATTGCAATTAAAAACAAAAATTCTTTGACTCTGGAAAGACTTGAATATGATGATGAAATATTCGAATTTTCTATTAATTTAAAATCATATTTGCTTAAAGAAATCAAAAGTTTACGCATATAATCTTTGCGGTAATCTTTGGAAGAAATGCGTGAGTAGACAATGCATGAATGCTTGAGTATTTCTTCTCCATTTAGTACAGGAGAGTTTAGTGCGGTGGAAATGATCGTGATCAGGTGTGGATTTATAAGATTTACCATTTGGCATTAGTGATTGTAGTGATCACATCGCAAATAAAGCACGTCTCTCTCTCAATTCCATCGTCCTCTCACTGCTGCAGTAAAGTGCTGCGCGCGGATATTAAGCTATATTGTGTGAATCGCAACGGGGGCGACGTTCAAGATTGTGTCTGCATTGAAAACGAAAGCGCACTCCATCCGTTAAGTTCCACCATTATAATACACTTTGTTGCTTGTTAAATGTTTTTCTTTTTTCCATCCAATAATGGACACACATTGGCTTGGGGGGTCATAAATTCATATTAGAGGAAACTTTTGCCTACGAAAGATCCAATGTGGTTGATAAAAGGCTAGAAGAATTAGCTGGAGAGACCCATCGCACATTGGAGATCGCCTCATCTTATGGCGCCATCTAACTCCCATTTAATGATCATGCAAATATGATCGTCCCATTGAACAGCATTCAATATTCCACATATACTACATTTTATAACAAAAACTTTTCCACAAGAGTGTTTGTATTGCGGATGAGAGAAATTCACGAGGCATTCAGTGCACTTGCCCAAATCTTCTCTGGAGCTATTTGCGCTGTGAGACCTTTTCATTGTGCTACTTGCCTTTCAACGAAAGACGTGATCGTGCACAAAGTGTTGGCTTTTGACCTTCTTCTCTCACACTTTTTTTTCCACTCTTTGCCTCTTCCTCCACACAAAAGTGCACGGAATTTTTATATATTGGAAAGATTGGAATTCCTTCGCAAAATGCCATCACACACAAAATGGGAAGATCATGGTGTTGCTACACTCACCTGAAGACATCCACAAAGTCCGCGACGTCCCCGAAAAGCTGGCATTTTGCGATTTGCCTTGTAGAATCGATGGAGGGCTGTTAAATTGCCGGATGTATTGGCACCCTGACCTCCTGTTGTCCAGCAGGCAATATCTGGGAGACGTGATGTGATCCCACTGAGATTGATGGGACACGATGGAAGTCCCTGTAAAGAAAACAAAAGGAAATGAAATTATTAATAAAAAAATTAGGAGTGCTTATTAGCGCAATTTAAAGTGAGAGATAGAGCTTTTAAATCATCTCAAATTACAATTTTCCGGCAGCAGTGGAGAATCCAAAATGATTAAAATTGACAGTCTGACAAATAAAATAAATGGCATGAGTTGCATTCTTCGCGTAGTAATTTATTTTAACATACAAGAGATTGATTTAAATTGCGGAGAAGTTAAATGGCATTTTTTTTGTTGAAAATATTTCTCCTGAACCGATCTCTTTCTCCATTCCCTCGTGGGCTCAATTAAATCGTCGAATGGCATATAGTTGAGAAAATTTTTGGACAGTCATCGAATTTAGGAGTAGCGCAAACAAATAATTTATTCTGTTAACACAAAAAAAATCTCAAACTGTGCGCATGAGGAGGGTAATAGCAGTGATGAAGAGTGGTATGAGATTGAGGGAAATTCTTCCGACTAATCTTGAGCTGATGTTGCATTGATCACTCTGGCATTGACATCGTATTTCCAAATACTTGTCCATATTCCTTCTGATGCAATCGTGTTCATCATCAGCTGTACTGCACATGCGAAGCATTCGATGTTCCTCAGGATCTGTCTTAATGGTCAGGAAGATTTTTCTGCAGAACCACGTAGTATTCCCCCCGGAGTCACTCCCTTCGTCACAATCCACTAGAAGATCCTCAAACGTCTTCTCCTCACCCCCATGATTAGTTAGTAAAGAGCATCGTGAGTTATTGAGTGAATTGCAGCTGTAGCACCGTAGAGCGAAAGCTGAAGAAGTCATCAACAGGAGGACTGTGACAGTTGCATATAATTTCTGCATTTTCACTTTTCAATCGCGCCCCACGAGCCAATACAAACACACATGTAATCGTGATTTGAAAATGAAAACAAATGACTCCTCATTTCCCTTTTCGTCTTATTCACAGCCCTTTTGATTAATGCTACACGTCTTAATGGGAAGCCCCGGAGTAAAGAAAGAAAAAATCCACATCATTGTGGAATCGCCTCCACATATAAGAAATTTCACCACTTCCGTGTGTGGAATTTTAACGATCCTCATGCAGCATGGCCATTTATTAACAATCAGAAAAAAATAAAGGCAAAAATTTCGGTGGAACCCCACGAATATGCTCGCTAATTGACACCACAGATGGTTTAAATGTAAATTACATAAAAATCCACCCAAAAAGACATCAAATGCACGAGACTTTCGATTTTCTTTCCTCTCTGTCACTCCCTTTGGCGCATGTGTGTGATCACATTCCAGTGATCACATCGATAAATTTCTTGTCGCCAACACTCAATTGATCTCTCAGTTGTAGCTATAGCCCCCAGCCTCCCCCTCCTCCGCCCAGGTATTGTGCAACAATTTTTGGACAATAACATGATCTTTTTTTTTGCTTTGCTCAATCCAGGAAGGATCTCCCATATCTTTCTTCTATTGCCCTGCCGGCGAGAAAAATTTTCCTCCACATGCGATCTACACGTGATCACATGAGATGCGTTTCACTTTTACCGATGCTACGTGCAGAAAAAAAAGAAGCAAAGAATAACAAAGATCGCGATGCCGCTCATCAAAGGGAGTCTCAAAAGAGTGTTGCTATAGGTACATAATAATTCAATCTAATTCAAACTCTCTTTCACCGTCAAAGAGATGGTACTTTTTGCTTCTGGAAGCAAAGCAAAAAAAAAACAGCCAAGAAAGAAAAGAAGATTGGATGATATTGTAAGAGGTCCAAGCACGATCTTTTGCTCAAGGTCGATCTTCGGAAATTTCCTTGCGCGCATGGTAATCGCGGGAAGGTGTGTGAGATGTTTTTTTTGCCCTCTTCCTCTCTGCAATTCCATCGCGTATATCTCTGCACAGTGTTAATAAAAATAAATAATTGCTGCGGTGGTTCTTCGTGAGTACACACAGACACCACCACCCAGAGTCAAATGAATTGGGTCAGTAAGAGTAAACTTTCCGCTTTGGGCGTATAGAAATCGAAATCGGTGGTGTGGTGGATATTAAAATCACACATTGGTGGGTTACAAAAAAAATCAAGCAGAAAGATAGCCAATTTGACGAACGACGATCCAAAAATATCATAAAAAGTTTATAATTATAAACAAATTATTTATAATTTGCCTCTCCATCATTCGCATCATCCATGAGAGTGTGCCAGCAATCTCTAAGACGTGCAGATGGATGAGATGTGTAGAAAAAAAAAAGTTTTAATCTACTATGTTTTATGGAAAACCGGTTGACGATTTTTTTTTATGTTTGCATCGAGCATGATATGAAAATTGAAAAGAGATTCTCTCTTTCTCTGTGCACAAACCATCAACAGCACATACATATATGTACATACATACAGGACGGAAATCTTTGAAACTTAATTAAGACTCTATGGGAGAATAGCCAGTGGCGTAGACAGAGAGAGTGAATGTTAGGGTGTAAAATACCTTTAAAAAAATCAGGCAGTTTAGGGAGTTTAGGTAAATACTTAACATTTTTTTCTAATTCAATTAATGTTCTAAATTCTCCTTTTATGCAAACTATTTATTCATTCCAGCACCGAGTCTTTAACGTTTGACATTGATTTAAATGTTTGATGCCTTTTTTTCTAACGTTTGACGTATTTTTTCTGATTTTTAGAGGACAAAGGTACGTCAAACATGAAAAGTTTAATGAGAGAAAAGAATCGTCAATCTTCAGAAAATCAAACATTAGAATAACAAGTATCAAACGTTAAAATCAATGCCAAACAATTAATAATATTAACAATTTTGCATAATAGGAGAAATTTGAACATATTTTGAATTTAAAAAAAATGATTAAGAAAAAGGTGAAAACAACTCTATTCTATCGATCCTATTCATCCCATCTTACCACTACCAAGTAAAAAAAATCCACAAGGATTTTTTAAAGAATTTTTAAATTAATTTAATAGAAGTTTTGAAGTTAAAACTTCCCAAGTACGTGACTGTCGCCCCATCACGGGAGAATCTGCCTATCTATATCGTGAAAAGAATTGCCATACACAGTTTATACCTTCCACGATACGATCATATGGAAGGTATATACATAATGTAAAAATTTTGCAAAAGAACATGGAAATGAAACTTGTTTGACTTGACATTGATGAAGGGAATTCCTTTGAGAGACTCTTCGAATAAAATGGTGTTTGGGAAGATCATTGGCCAAAGAAGAAAGCGCTATACAGCTGCATCACTAATTGCCATATGAATTGAATGTTCAACCTGTATTTTATGTACCTACACATGACTTTTCTGAATTCAACATCACGCGAAAAATGGGTCATGTAGCAAAAGGACAAAAACAACATGTAGTGGCGCATTCAATCAGTATGTTGAGATTCTGTCTCATGATTGCAATTTGTACTGCCACTTGTCTTTGTCAATTTTACACAATATTCTTATGCTGATATGGCAAAAGAAAAAGTTTAAACTTAACATGGTGAAAGATGACAATTTTCTCGGTCTTGTGCATACAAATTTCCCATCATGCCACTAGTGACACAGAAAGAATGGTATGATGGACGCATAAAAATAGGATGCTGAGTGAAGAAATGAAAGGTTTTTCAATATTTAGTGTTTAATTTACAAATTAAGCATGATGTGTACCTTCCAGCGATCACTCATCCAAACAAATCCACTATTTATTGTTTAACTAATTTGTACGTACAAGAGCCCGCGATGTTTTGCGTACAAACACAAGATCAATTAGAAAAGTAGCAGACTTTCTGGAAATTTTTATAAACAGGAAGCCACTTTACCTTTTAAATTGAAAAACAAATGTCTTCAAAATATATACATATACAAGAGAAATTGCAATAAATTAACGAGGAAAATGAACTTTTAATCATGAATTGTAATTTGTAAACATTGAAATTAAATATAAATTTCATTCATGTGGAATTTATTTTGACCCCACTGCTATATAGCTCGCGAGTCAATGAAGGTTATCTATGTATATAATATAGATTTTATATATTTTTTCTAATACCGTCAAATGGGGCACATTCAGTTCTTTTCTTTTTTTCAAATAAATCATTTTAGCCAAACTTATCTGAAATTTTTACAAAAAAAAATCAAGGAATGATTTATTTTGCTCCGTTTAATTTTTTTTTTCATTTGTGCAAATGGAAATTAAATTCCCTTGTTGAGATTTTGCTCGTTATTTTCCATTTCATTGACAAAAAGTCTGCGCAGAGAGTTTCAGGCTATAAAAGCAAAGTAAAGTGAAATTTTCGCCTGAAGATGTTTTGTCTTCGATGGAAATAATATTCACAAGACATCTATAAAATAATGAATTCAATTTCCCATTGCGAAATACTTAACAAAACAAAAAACATTGCAAATTTTAATTTATTTAATTAACCCATTAAATTAATTACGCCCTTTTTTATATCACAACATTTTTATGTCTTCTGGATTAAATACTCTTTCACTCTCTATCCGCATTCTTTGAATTACGATGCAGAAAACGAAATTTTCTGATTGTTTTGCTTACTTTTTTTTCACAAAACAACCTGGCGCCCAATGCGTGCTTGCGTCTCTTTCCCATCCAACCATCTGCAATTAATTCTTTTTTTTTTGCTGATGGGTGTCCACAAAACTTCCACGACATGTAATTTATCATCTATTAAATATTTTTCATTCAACTCTTATTCATTTTCACGGTGCTGGATGAAAATTGAATGTCTTGCTTTCGTTTGATTTTTTTGCTCATTCTTTCACTCTCTCAATCTTCAACTTATTGATTGATGAAGCAAGGAGAGGTAAATCTTTTCTGTTGAAATTACAACAAATTGATATTGATACACATTTGAGTGGGCTTTTCTCTTCTTTGCCCCACCTGTGAGAAAATCCCAACGTGGTGCTCATAAATGGTCTTGTCTCTCTAAATATCTATATAGGTACATATGTTATGTACCTTAAATATCTACCATAAAATATGTATGTACTATGTATCTTATGTTGAGAAGAGGGAGTGAAATGCGGAATTGAAAAATTACAGAATATTGCCGTATCCGCGGAAAATTAATATTAATTAACCATATATGGGGAGGTGTTGGGCAAGAGAAAAATCACGTAGAAATTGATCTCAATTGCAATTCTTGTGAGTGAGTAGGTATGTGTGCTTAAGATTGCTGACCACGAGTGAGATTAGAAAGGTATACAATATAAGAGGTTTTTGGGTGAAAAAAAAATTCCAGCAATTTTCAAAAGAAATTGCAGTGAATTAAACCTTGATTGTTGAGTGCACAAATTTATCCATCAATTAGGAATTGCAGTAGAATTTGCATAAATTGATCTCAAATGAGATATTAAATTGATATGCAAAACTTCTGTTAACCGTCAAAGTCATATTTATGCAGATTTTATGCAAATTCCTTTTCTTCTGGAAGTCAATTCACCATCAATTTTCCCCTGCAGTGATCTCACACTGATCGTGATCACAATTTTCTTGTTTTTTCCCCTATTAATGCGCGCGAGACAGGGTAAGAGACAAGAAAAGGTTGCACGATGAATAAGGAAAAATTCGTCTTTTATTGAACATTTGAAATAATGACGTTCACTATCTTTTTTTTTCTTTTGTCGTCCTCATGATCAATTTCGCAGTGATCGTGCATTGTTGTTACTAAATGTACCAACAATTGGTGATCATATTTTTTTCCTGAAAATATTTTCACTTCAAAGTCAACGGTTGTAACCGCGAATTTGTCTGCAAAAGAGCGACGAGAATGGCAGAAAATTGGCTGAGCTTGATGGCAAAAGAAACCCCCAAAGTATGCAGAAAAAAAACTGACCATTCACGTGAGAATAAGAATAATTTATCACTATTTTTGGCAAAAGACGCGGTCAATTTTTTTTTGGCTTAAATTCACAGTGGTGGTGTGAAACAATTCATGAAATTCAGTTCCGTACATAAAATGTGTGAAACTTTCATTTTCGCGATCATTCTGTGCTTGATCTTTACCTCTCTATATAGCAGACTCAAACATATATAACACAGAAAGCATTTAAAATTCAACAAGTTGGAGGTGTTTGGATGCAATCTAAATTGCTTGTACCCTCAATGAAGGCGCGTGAAATGTAGTTAGAGTGTGATCTTGAGAGATCTCGTTGAAGTGAATCTTGGTCATTGCCGATAAGGCATTCACAAATTAATAAATTACCTGTCTGAATGTATTTGCGCACTTTGCTACGGACTTTCATCATTCATCTTTGAATAATTTACTACACACACCACATGACCGAGAAGAATTTGCATATATACTTTACTAATTTATCATCACAACAAACCCAGCCAGAAGGGACAATTATGGATTTTGAAAGTCAAAAATTTTCGAAAAAATTGCAAACTTTTTTTTTCTCACAAATTTACCTAATTTTTCATCCACAAAAGAACTAAAAGTAAATGACTTAATATGTTTGAAAAATTTAACGGTTGAATGTAATTTAGTATACATGAAGTAAAATTCCAGCTCATCAATCACAATTTATCAGAGGAAGATCAGGGACAATCACAGGTATATTTAGAACTATATTGAAAGGCAAAAAGCATGTATAATTTTCTTTAAGAATACTATAAAGAACTACCGCAAAGGTACGGTGGAAATAATTGAGATGTAACTGTGCTCACGAAAAATTTACTCACTCAATCGTATTGAGAGTTGTTGTGCTATATAGTCTGTGGAACTAATACTGCGATGTTCTCCTTCCTTTGAAAAGCTTTTTAGTGAATCCAGCAAAGTATGTAACAAAAAATATTTGCAATTTTACGTGAATGGAGATGACCTTGTTGCCGTTGAACGTTATTAGCATTTCTCATGCTCCTTATAGTGGTGCACCTCTTGTCCGTGTCTTCGCATGAGAAGAATTACATGCATTTGTAAGTGATCTGTTTCTCAATTGAAAATTCCTCATTCTTGTTAATTTGTCGTCTCGACTCTTGGGCGCTCCTCTAAATGGGAAAATTGTCTACTTTGCGTAATTAATTGACTGCGTGGTATAAAGACAAAATTAGGGGGTGTGGGAGACGCGAGGTATTTAGCATTAAAAAAGGAGTGTCACGATTTTCCACTATATGCTGATACTTTCTCACCACACCACCGCGCGCGCACGTATAGACATTTAGTGAAAACCTCAATCTAGACCTCAATTTACGTCTAATTGATAATTAACACACACATGAGACACTCCATGCCGTGGCAACAAAAAGAAACTTTTTCTCTTTTAATGAAAATTGTGTTAGTAATGCGAATTTTTCGGTAACACACATGCCAACAAAATTTGAAAGATTGCATTGCAAAAGAGCGACACACTGTAAAATGGTAGGATACCTTGATTGGGAAATGGTGATCAACCCACTCACTGTCTCATTAAATGTACTTTAAAGCGCGTTGCGTTTTCAAAGCGTTGCTGCAACAATACGCGCACGCTGGTGATTGAACCATTTAAAGATGGTGGAATTTGCATTAAGAAGGAGGAAAGAATCGTTCATAATTTAGCATACAAAATGCTGCTGTGCACACACAAAATCGCCAACATAAATGAGATTTTTGCATTTACATTAATCACTCAAAAAAACTTGAAGGTTCCCATCGCTACTGGAGATCTCCGCGCAATATACTGTGGTTAAGATTAAATTTGCACGACGTGCAAAAGAATCGCGTGAATGTGATACTGATTTTACTCTTATCAGCAACATGTCTACTATTTCATCTCAACACATCTATTTTCGCACTGATGCATATTGCAAGAAAGAATTACACTTTGGAACGAAAAATTTAAAATTAAACGAATCCCAAATTAAATAATTAAATTATTAGAGAAAAGTTCTCTTCTATCTTCTATGATATTTTTTATAAATTAATTAATAAAAAAAAAGAATTCAAATGTTTTTCTTTTTTTCAACAACTTGATTCATCATTTGCATATCAAAATCATTAAAATTAGTTGCATAGTATATTTTTCCTTGGGGCTCGACGATAAGAATTAACCCAACAAGATGTGAATAAAAAAATTATTCTCAGTGATGGTGGTGGTGTCATTGTCACAAATTAATTTAAATAAGATAAAATATAATTCTCCGTCCTCCAGAAACAAGCACATGCAGCTGAGCTTGTCTGATGACACCACATGTTGCGAGAGAGATAATATGATAAGATCCCGCAAGATCTGCCACAATGTTTATTTAGCAAACTTTTTTTTTAAATGTTTAATTCATCTCCCTCATAATATTGGTGAATTTGTGCGAGCATTTTATTCTTCATTGCTGATGTGTGTAAAAAAAAAAGAGTTTACTTTGAGTAAATGGGGGCGAGAGTGAAAAATTGAATTATATTAAGAAAAACTACATATATACTTTTAATGCAGCAACAATGAAAAAGAGCCTATTAAATTCAATTACATAATTTACACAATATATTTAGGCAATAACACCTCTTTTTCAACACACAAACAATAGAAATGAGAGGAAATAGACTATGGATAATTTTTAGTGTTTTCCATGTTTCTTTTCCAATTTGCCATATAAGCGGGGAGTTAATATAAATTCAAGGTGATCGCACTTCTTTTCGTCGCATGTGAGTGAGGCAAAAGTGAGAAAAAAAGCTCGTCTTGAGAAGTTGGATATATTCCATGAAAGAGCTTTGATGGGATTTTCGAGTAAATTAAGCTTAGTGTCTCACATGGATGATGGACGATGATGTATGTGACTGTTTGGTACATGAGGAGAAAGCTATATATAGAGACGTTTCGGGGGAGAATTAGCATAAATTATCGTATAATGATCAATTTTGCAGGTTGTCAAACGTTGGACAAAACTGCCAGGAGATTTGAATTTGTGACCTTCTTGGTGGAGGAGGACTCCCTTTGGCGCACGAGATGCAAAAGAGATCGCTCCTCCATAACTCTACGAGATCACCGTTAAAATTATAGTGCAGTGTGTGAGCCAGATATAATTAAAAAGGTGCAATGGGTGTGAGAGATTCCAGCAGCAGCAGCAGCAGTGGCTATATACCTCCTGATGCCGGAAGAAAATAAAATAACATGAGAAAATGTGTTCACCGTCGTCGCAAGGAATTCTACGCGATGCTGTGTCTCTAAACTTGCGACAAGTGATCGCAACATGTCGAACTTAATATCCAATCTGATCAAAGGGGCACCTAAATTCCACAATATTCAACACCATTGCACCTTCTGGGAGACATCGCGCTCTATACCTAGGACATTTGCATACAAAGGAAGTATTACGATTTTAAGGTAAGTTGCATAACAATGCACATAGATTTTTTTTGTGGTTGCATTTCTCAAAATCGTGCAGAATCGTTTCGTGTCAACACTTCATGAATAGTCGTGTTAAAAGTGTGAACTAGTTACTTCAATCCCAAACAATGGAACGGGAAGGAAACAAGTGTTTGCTTCACATACAAACATCATCCTCATGCACAAAAGTCATCTAAGCGAAAAAATATGTTGTCCTTTGCAATATTCTTCGTAATGTTGCAATTGCAAAGCAATTATTATTAAATTGTAAATTAGTGTGACGAACAAGCACATTGATCATAATCATCATTAATCATAATATAGTAATAAGTCTTGATTAATAAGCTTTTCTCTAAAAGCTCATAGGTTAAGGAAGGGGTAGAAATTCCCGTAAAATACAAAAAAAAATTTTTGGAAAACTTTTAAAATAAAATTTTGTTGAAAAATTCCAATTACTTCTAAAAATATCTTAAAATTGGATCTATTTGGTCGTACTCTTGAGTTAAGAAATAAATCATTTTATTTATTGGTTTTAAATATTAAAAAATTTTAGATTTATTTCAAAATTTTAATCTAAGAACTATACTTGTTGTGTAGAACATTTGAGGAAATAGCAAACAAGACTTTTCCACGCTATTTTTACAAAAAATCCCTCAAACCGAATACCAAGAAAATTTTTTTTAATAAAAACTCCCAGGAGCACTCATTGTCATTCTCAGGGGCCTGACAAAGTCCCTTCTTAGCCGAACTCAGCAAATTAATGGCGGACGGTCATTCTACATTTGCTTAACACTTGGAGGATCGAGATTTCTAACCTCGAAAGATTGACCTTCATTTTCTTTCGACGATCTTGAAGTAATGGAACTTCCCTACACACAGATCTAGAAATTATCACGATATTTTCAAGAGATTTTATTCTGTGATGTTTTAAAAAACGTCGAATTAGTTACGATGGCCAGCAAAATCCTTCAAGGGTTAATAAATATTGCCTTAACTTCTCTCCTTCATAATATTTTAGTAAGACTAATTTTCAATTTCTTAAAAAAAATTTCTTAATTTTCAATTTTATTTTAGTGTTAATTTGGCTATTAAAAATACTTTTACATTTTGGTAATAAAAATTCACGATAAAAACTCAAAAATTAAATAATAAAGACATGCAGAATGGTTTAAAAATTACCAAACTTATAAAACATGCTTCTTTTTGTAATAAACATTAATTTGCCTTTTATGTTAATGATACCTTAAGAGCTTGTTTTTTTATGTATGCATACATATAGCTGAGAGCACATACATAGGGGTGTACTCTCTGCACAGCAGTTGGTACAGCTATTAGTGCGATCCATGCATGGGATCATGGTTCAGTTAGTAGGTGAGAAGATGACATGATCTTAGAGACACGCTGATCTTGAACAAATTATCCACCTCCCGATGACGATCTACTACATTCCGCTAAGCGGGAGAGTGGAGTAATCAATGACTTTAGCTAAAACAATATATATGTAGGTAGGTAGTTATTAATGATTTTTCAAGGCATCTCTCATGTGAATATTGAACCAAGGTGTATACTTTGCGTGGGTGGAGAAGTTCAGTTGCAGGATGAGTGAGCGACAAGGCTTCTTTTTTCACAACTTCTTAATTCTCACATCGTGTAAGTGATGTATTTGTGATGAATATGACGCGATAGAGGTGGCGAAGGAGAAGTAAATTCTGCGTGAAAATGTCCTGGGGCATAAAAGTTGTTGTACACGCAGCATTAACTTTGCATAACGGCAACATGAAATATTAAGTTGGAAAGAGTTTTATCGTGGAAGGCAGCAGCCGATCTGCCATCATCATTAAAGCGGTTTGGGGAAGCCAATATAGCAAAATGACACTTGAACGATTAAGAGATGCTAAAAAGATCTCGTTCTCTACATAACATTTTGATGTAACATAATCAATTTCAGGAAATCCAAACGTTATGTATTTTATGACATTTCATAAACATATTATTTTGCAATTAATTCACCATCAATGCATCCCTTTTCATTTTCACTTTCATCAACAAAAGTGCACCATACAGCGCGAAGAAATCGCATCTCTTATGTGAAAGATTATAATTTAATTGTGCCAAAGATGGGTTGATCGTTAGGAAAGACGAGATGTGTGATTAATTTATTTACGATCACCACGAGTCAGTTAGAGATGCCTTATTTAAAATTTCTCAATTTTCTCTCAAGGCGAATTGTTGATGAAAATTGTGAAGATTCTCTCGCGATGCTGCTCTCACATCAGATACAGTTATCAACGTGGAATCTTTATTATATGGATATATCGTCGTGAATGGGATTATATTGTTTGGCTGAAGGAAGAAAGAAAAAAAAGTTAATGGAAGAAGAACAACAGTTTATATGCTGACGATCACACTCATTTTAAGAGCTAGGTATAATATTCAATGATCGTGCACGTACATAGGAGCAAAAATGGCAGATGGTGTACTACTCTCTGCACGATGATGGTACATTCCCTTCTCAATTTATTGCCATATACGATCCCAGTTTTCACCTCCAATAAACTAATGCACCTAACGGAGGAAAATACGCGGTCGTCAATTTTATTCGCGCTACGTGATAAACGATCCCAAAATGACTTGCTAGTTACATTGTACACACTAAACATACCTATATGTAGGTTTTATTGAGTGAAAGAGGGGCGCTCCAAGAAGACAGTATCGTCTACCAATTTTTTTTCATCATCATTTTATTATTTATTATTTATATGTGCAACTCCCCGCACATTTCTCCCCAGCACAACATGAAAAATTTCTCTCGATCATGAATTTCTACTCTGTGGCGCCGGTCAGTTTGTATGCGAATTTTTGTACGTACGGGAATGACAAAAAACAGGGCTTCTCGCGAAAACATTACCATCACTTTTGGTGATCTTCTCAAGATGTGTTTTGCACCAAAAAATCTTGTCAAAAAAATTTCCGTCTTGTAAGCATGTTTGTGTCTTTTTTTTCGCGGCCTCCATTGTCGTCGTTCCCCCAGTTTACAGGGCTTTAAATCAGTTTTGTTGAAATTACAAAAATAACTACAAAGTGCCTCCATTATCTTGTGTCTGTGATCAAGATACAAGATCATGTGATTAAATGAGAGGCACACTGAATGAATAAGAAAAAAAAAAACACAACGTCAGTGAGAAATTTGTGCAGCAATAATGAAAAAAATA
This sequence comes from Lutzomyia longipalpis, assembly GCF_024334085.1. Classification (NCBI taxonomy): domain Eukaryota; kingdom Metazoa; phylum Arthropoda; class Insecta; order Diptera; family Psychodidae; genus Lutzomyia; species Lutzomyia longipalpis. Next base: position 494,990 of record NC_074707.1, read on the forward strand.
TTTCAAGTGAAATACCGCCAAAAAAAAAAAAGTTTTATTAAAACTTTAGACATTTTTCTCATGCGTTCAGTTGTAATTTTCATTGTTAGCTACTGCAAATATATGGGGCAAATTGTGGCGATAGCCGTGTAAATGATCGTTAAAAGTGATCAATAGAATATTGAGAGCTGTGGGAGTCCTTCACAATATTTTGGAGTAGGTAATTCAGGTGCGCATGCTATATAATTTGTAGCTATACACGATATATAGCACCCTTAATTGATGTTCAAACTTCACAGGGAAATATTAATGCAATTAGTCTCCGAAAAAACATGACTCCTAACTATATAATTATATATGTAGGTACATAGTGTTAAAAACCTTAAACTATTCAGGGGTTTCAGAAAAGAAAGAAATCGTTAACATTGAATTTTTAGAGACTTTCGTGTTGATTCTTTTTAAAGGTGCCTTTTTTTGCCATCCAAACCACACTGATGACAGCGGTACAAATAATTCACATTTAATGTAGTTATTCACAAGAGCTTGTTTCTTCGTTTTTTTTGTTCCTCTTCTACTTTGCTTTTAATTTCACATTCATTTTCCTCCGATGAGGCCAAAAGAAGAAAAAAAAACTGTGGACAAATGAAAGAAGTGGCGAAAACGTATGTTTGAGGTGACACACCGCGACTACACCAAAGTGATCTTGGCTTCAAGGGAAATCGCAAAGTCTCTGTTTTTTCAACATACTACCTACCTACATATATATTCTGCAATTAACTATTGGCACACGAACTGACTTTTTTCTTCTCTCAAAATCTTTCTCACTGTTTGGAGAGAAAGAGAAGAAGAAGAACAAAAAAAGCAGTTTCACTTATTTCAATTATCCACCTCGTAATCATTAACATCCGTATCTGACTTTTCCATCATTTCATTAATATAAATAAAATATATATATGTATAACTATATATGTAGGTACTTAAATAGAGGCTCTTTTTTTTTGCTGTAACATGAAACTTTGTTTTCAATTCATTGACTTATGTTACTGTATTCCTATATATGTATGTTGTTGTACTTTTATTTAATTATTATGATTTTTCGCGAAATTCTTTCTCCATGTTTCCCCGTCGAATAGATATGTTCTTGTACATGTTGGCTATTTGTGGAATATCCAATGAACTCGTGGGAAAAATATTCTTTTACACGAAACAATAAGTTATCGAAGGAAAATTATTATTCATTGAACAATGATCATTGAAAAAAAACTTTGATGGATTTTCATTGCGTTTTCTCTTGAACCCCACTACTATAATATTTTTTCAATTCTGTGAATTTTAACGATTTCCCCCCTCTTCTATCGTTTTCCATTTGGTTTTTTTTCATGTTTAATCAATTTTAGTCAGAACGAGATAAGAGAAATATCTGTGTTAAATATGAAAATTTATTGGAAAATTGCAAGATTTTTTTTTCTTTATTGATTTTAATGCAAAAGCTTATAAAGCATTATAAAAGCATTCCCCTAACGATATAAAAGCATAAATTGGCTTCTCTGCAGAGTTCACCTGATTCATTAATGATTTATGATGCACTTTTTTTTTCGCAACACAATATGTTCAGGATAAAATCTCGCAGAGAGTAATTTTACTGTAAATTTCTGACCACAATTCGACATACTTCTCTCGGGCTTTACAGCATATCAGCCACCTCTCCCGCAAACGTTACTTTCCGCAAAAATATTGCACGTTCATTGGATATCTTACAACCCGAAAATTGGGTCGCGATCTTTCGCACATGTTGCACAGAGAATCAAAAGAGAGGTCTTGATGATGGAAGAAAAAAAAACAAACTTTCCGAGAGTTTTGTTGTGAAAATTGAATTTTTTAGCATTTAGCAAAAGACAAAAAATTATTCCAAAAATATTTCACCGGGAGAGTCTCATTTTTTTTAAATTGAAGAAGAATTGTGGCAAAATGCAAAAGTAAAATTCTTGCGACATTCAATCTTCTCGTGATAGTTCACAAGAGCGTTGACATTTTGTAAATTCCAAAAGTCGTTTTGAATGAAAAACCCACAATCCCATTGAGATTAAAATGTGTGTGCACAAGAACGACCAATTTATACAGTCATGAATGTGCAGTCGGACCAACCCGGTTCTAGCAAATCCGTCCTACCACGAAATCTGAGCTTACAGGAATATTTTTGAGGAAAATTTTTGGACAGGCATCTTCAGATAGCCTCCAAGCTTCATGAAATGGCAAAGAAAATGCAACCCAGAGGAAAATGAGTCGGGAAAATGGAAAAGAAAACTGGGCTTCTTGCTTCGTGGTAGGACGGTCCGTCTTTCACGTTGTTTTTTTCCACTGAACTGACTAACCTGATTAATTTCTCTTACACAAATACACTTCACCATATCACAATAACACTTAGACAATGTTTTGAGGCCGAATTAACTAATTAAAACAGATTTTTCTTCTTTTTTATGATGATGAAGAAAATTTATGAAAAAGTACGAGAAGAGAATGAAGTTGCGGCGAGTTGAGGTGAAGTGGTGAAATTTTTGTCAGCTGTTTTTTTAGGGGAGACTGGTCCAATTCTGGCAATTCCATAATTTTGTTTTGTGTAGGGGAGATTGTCGCAATATGGACATTTTTTTCAAGAATTTGAAAAAAAAAAAGATTTTTTTGTCATCATTTTTTTAACATTTCGTTTGTCCACTTAATAAGTCTTATCCCGCGAGAAGGAAAGACTGGAAATTTCCAGATTATAAGGGACATTAAAAATCGTTTTTTTTTATCCTATGGCTTTGAACAGACGGAGGCGGATTTTGGTTGACGTCTTCGCGAGAAGCGTATTTTTTGACACTTAGCGGAGTATTTTTTGCGCTAACATAACCTCAAACATTGTTTTTTTTGTGCAAATAAGTGACAATTATGGGAAAAATGAATTGCTCTTATTTCTTTTTCCTGGCGAAAATTTGCATAATTCGGTTTTTTGTCACAAAATGTGCATTGAGGTTATGTTAAGTGGAAGATTTTCTCAGGGCGCAAAATTATACTCACTCACGTTTAATGTGAGGAAAATTCCCTCTCCCCCCAAACATAACCTCAAAGTAAATTTTCATGTGCAAAAACTGTGCGATTTATGGGATGAAATGCTATGAAAACCCCCCGGAGGGATGCCCTTCACCCTCTTAATTATTTTCCTAGCCAAAATTCTCACACTTCCAATTTTATTTTTCACAAAAAATGGGTCCTTCCCGTAACTGCAAAGGTTTTGCTGAAAATTGTTCATCATTGAAATCTTGGCATCAGGAAGTTTCTAAAGAATCTTAGGAGCTTCCTGATGCATTTTATTTGATAAGACAGGCACATCTTTTGACATTTTTGGCTTCTCTCGCTTCATCATAACCTAAAAAAATTTCAGCTAAATTAGGTATATTTTTTAGCGTATAACACCAAATAGGTTGTAAAATATACCTGCTAACATAACCTTGCTTAAATTGTTGTAAAAATAACTCGGAATTGAAGGAATTATCGATTGGAAAAAAATTAATTTATTTTGAGGTTATGTTTTGCTTGACTGAAAATTTCCTTTTCGTAAATCTACAGCCGAATTACGCAGTCATATTTTACGCGAGAAAAAAGGTTTCTCCGAACATAACCACAATTTTTTGCCCCTATGGACATGAGGTTCGCGGCCGTAAAATACTAAAATAAAAAAAAACTCAATTTTTCTTATGTCACAAAAAAATGTGAATTATGCAAATTTTCGACTAGAATATTATTTAATAGTATAAAGGGTAACCCGCCGGACACCGTTCATTGCAGTTTATCCGATAATTTTCACTTTTTTTGCACACTAAATTTTTAAAAAATGAGGTTATGTTTATCTGTTTGGCTATTATTTAGCTGTTGGAAAAAGTTTTCCACTATATTTTAGAAATGGCGAATGTTTAAAAACGACGAAGAACCCGGAAATAAATTATTGTTTAAAAAGTCCCTGAATAAAGTTCGAGTTTAATTTATTTTTTGAAGAGATTTCTTTATTTGAAGATGTTTTTCTTATGTGGAATACCAACTATTTCACATACGCATTTATATGAAATACCAAATAAATATTCATGAAAATAGTTCGTATTTTTTTTCAATAAATTCGTCAAAAATTTGTTCTTTCATAATTATTTTTAAAGAAACAAATAATAGATAAGTTTAAAAAGGCTTAATTTGTGAATTAAAGGGAAAAATATGTTTTTTGTTAAGGACGTGTTCTTGGAAGTTTCTAGAATCAGTCAGTGGTGAATTTTAATTACGGAGGTGAAAACTTTATCTTCCCCTTCGTCCTATTGCGGAGACAAGGTACCAATTGTCCCACTGCGAAGGCAAATTTCCCCGCTTTTAGGCCGTCCTACCACCGAGCGGTCCTATTGAAAGCGGTCCGACTACGAGAGCACGACTGTAACACAAAAGCGCGATCATCTTATGGTTGAATTTATTGCAAAGCACCGTGTCGCAGCAAACATTTCGGAGCATCATTAACTAATAAATAATTAAACATCAAATGGTATTACGACATTTGATTTTTTTTATTTGTGAATCAATGACTTTTGCATTAATTAATTCAATTTATTCAATTTATAGTTTCTTTAATTCATTTTTTTTTGTATTTAACGCGGAATCTACAATTTTTGTCGGCTTCACTGTTATTTATTTTTGCAACCTCGCGCAAAATGGTGAATATTGCATACCTGCAAAAGACTTTAGAATTCTATACTTTCGTGCAAATTTAATTAACAAAAAAAAGAGAAAAGGAACGTCATGTGGGTGATTTCTTTTTATAGGTGAGAATGGTGGAGAAGTGCAAGAAAAACTTGCTGATATATCTCATATCATAATGAATGTAGCATGCTATATATAGCACAGTATACATACATATTTCTTTTTCTTTTGGATCTCACTGCGAAGATCAACTTTACTCAATAGCTCTATTTGTAAAGTTTTTAATTTCATAATTAAGTAATTAAAAACACAAAACAAGGTAAGAAAAATGCTGCAATGCTGAAGTAGGTATAAACCTGCGATACATACCACATTGAGCTTCTCCATTAAGTTGTTTATTTGGTTTTTGGTGCACATAATTATTTTTTTTTTACTCTTTGTGGACACAGAAAGTACGAAGACACGAAAAATTTATTCACAAATTATTACAATACTGCGAAAAATTAGCAGATTTCGGTCATTGGGCACAATAGCTGCAGCAACAACAACAAAAAAAAAAGTCACAGCATTTTTTTGTTGTTGGGAATTGAAAGGTATATAGTTTTGTGATTTTTCCTCAAACTCTTTCCTCTCGGGCAGCAATTAGTGCAACTTTAGAGGTCTTTTGTAATAACACCCAGACACACACACAGTCTGCACAATTTGTAATTATAGGCTGTGAGGGAAGTACATTTGTGGAATAAAAGTGCCTGGTAAAAGCCACAAAAAGACAATGAACTTATTCACATTTGAGTTAAATTATCTCTTTAGCGCCAATTAATTTTTCATCAAAAGCTCACACCGAACTCAATTATCAACGCGTAATGTCATGGTTTTTCAGTACACACTGTGCTATGTACGAATGGAAAGAAAAAAAAAACTTAACCAACTACCACACAACAGTTCACCATTCGATGATCTTCCGACAAATGGTGCAATTTTGTGCCTTCTGCACAAAGGAACCACATTTAATGTGTTACACACTCAAATGAGTACCTTCCTGTTGGGTAAAGCACCTTTAACTTCTTTTTTTTTTCATTAAACACCACACCACGGTTTAACCATATATAAGAATCCTCACGGTGAAATGTGCAAGAGATTGAACGGGAAAAAGACACACGACACGTGCTGATCGTTCGCCTCTGTGTTGGCAAATGATCTCTTGTGCAGGTGCTTCAGTACCTGGCGCTCTTGTGTTGTTATTTACCTTTCTCGCACCACTTGAATTTCCCACCAAAACACCACGAATCGAGCCACCAAAGAGAGGAAGAGAATGAAATGGGAAAAGAAAAGATCGCGAGATCGATGTGAGTGGAAGAAAAAAAAAAACCTCAAGAGAGAGAGAGAGAGAAATTGAGAGTTTTGTGTGAGAGATCAATAAATTAACACATGATCATGTTCATTAAAATAATAAAATATTTGAATTCCACGAGATATAGAAGAAATTCAGCAAAGGAGAGAGCCATTTTGATTAGAGGTGAGAGAGCTTTTGAGTAAAAGTCGTGTGGATATGTATGTATGTTTAGGTATTAGGGAAATGTGGGGAAAAGGCTTAAACACCATCAATACTTCATTTGGTAATTTAAATTGATAGTTGCATTGCTAGAAGGTCTGCAAATATGTTTTCGGTGCCACACGATCATTTGCTTAGAAATAGGGACAGTATTTTTTTTATCTTTCTCCACACTAAAAGGGGCTAATAACTAACACATTCGGCAATTTTTTTTGAATAAAATAAGGTAAATGATTAACCTTAGTTGATGGTACAATTTTATGACTTTCATTCGTAAGAAATTATATTGATAGAATATCCACTAAAAATCAGTAAAATGCACGATAGAGTAGATCATATATTTCGAAGTAAATTAAGATTGGTTCCAATATATGTATGTACGTGCCAATAGTGGAAGTTTGTAGAATAATTACAAAAAAAAATCTCAAAATTAAGGAAGATATTTGAGAGAAATAGCAGAACTAGAACTAGAAGAATTGGAAGATTTTCATTATTTTGTGAGAAGTATTTTAAGATTTTGACGGTTTTTTATTCTCTCAGTCGTGTTATATCAGAAAAATATACTTTTTCAGAAATCTTGGACATTATTTCTTAAAGCTTTTCTTTCAAAAGTTCAAAGTTAAGGAAGTTTTCTCTTTCATAAATCTTACTTTGTTGTACGACTTTTGTACAATATATGAGGATTTCTAGTATTTTATTTCGACAAGGTTATAAAACAAAAATTATTTAACTAATTTTATTAATTAGAAGCCCCTTGTGCTATACTTTCCTGAATGAATCAATTCCTTTATTGAATAAAAAAAAGTATGACGCGTGAGTATCAAGGTGATCGCAATGTTGTATTTTGTGAAATTTCTCCTTGGTAATATAATGATTGGAGAATGATTAAGGGATCACATGTGGGGGTCAATGAAAGGATCATTAGAAATTTCTGCTGAGTGTTATCGCGACAAATGCAGCAGAAATCTTGATTGATTTCTTTTCGCATCTCATCATAATCTCATACAAGATATGTTTTCTCTTTTTCAAACATAAATCCCATCACAAATTTCTATTACATTAATGCGCCTTTTCTCAAGAAGTTGATTCGTTATAAAGAACAAAATCTTTTACCTTCTCTCGAAATGTCTTCTCTCACTTGTTGCTTTAGGAGAGTTTATAAATATTTTCACGGATCAATGGTGCAGAAGACTTGGAGGTGCCAATAAAGCATTTTCTGCTTAAGCGAAAAGCCACTTAGAGTGGATCTCTTTGCCTTTTAGTTGTGGTGCTGTTGTTGTGTGTCTCTGGAAAAAGAAGAAAAATGTGTCAATTTCTCTTGTCACAAAACAAAGTCATTATCTCTGGTGGATAGCATTGCTATATGTATGCGCATATAAAACTTGTGCAATTTGCGCACATTAAAAAGCCCCCCAATATGTACGCGGTATTTGTGCTTTCAGATGAAAATCCACTTTGCATACACCTTATAGTTTTAGAGAGAGACTTTTATAATGAAAGTCGTCTCTTAATTCAATTTGATCTTTCCTCTAATAGCCCCACATTTTGAAGTTAGACAACTTGGAAAAGTGTCTCTAATGTCTCATTCTCCGTGTGATCACGTTTTTAGATCGTCAATTACGATTATGCGCACTCAATGGTTTTTGATCGTTTTGGTGAGTGTTGTGAACTCTTCGCCCAAAAGGAGTGAGATGTCTCTTTTTTGTTGATCTTCTCTCCTCTTATATTATGTAAAAACGTTCATTTTTGTCACATATGAATGAATTAACATAAAAATCACGCAAGCTTATGCGCTTGCAACATTTTATGCTTATGTTATTTACACTTGTTCATCTTCATAAATTAATAACAATTTATTTAATTACCCTTCGCATGGCGGGGTGTGTGTGCAATTGAAAGAACTATCAGTGTTATATTATGTGCAACAATGTTTCAGGTGATGACCACCGTGTGTTGAATGTTCACCGTATTAAAATTCTTCCTTCTACATATACCCTTTGAGATTTGCGCTTAAGATAGAGCCCAAAATGTACTTTCAATGCACATTGTTGATACAATTTAAAGATTTTTGCATTAAAAATCAACAAAACAAAACCCTCTCATATTATACCTTCATTAGCATCAAAGAAGTTTTATTAAATCACCAACCAGAATTACTTCATCGAATCATTTATGTAAGAAAAAAATATTTTATGATATTCGTAGCGTGAATTAGGAGCCGCCACACACGATACTTAAAAAATCCTATAATCATAAAAAATGGATCTGAAAAGGCGTTGAATAATTTTCATGATGATGATTTTAATGGATTTTAGCTGAAATATTGGGTCCGTCTCGATTGACCCCCTTTGCTGTTTTTTTTTTGTGAGAAAGTGAAGAGAGATAAATCTCATCCTATTTCCCCATCAATTGCTAAGTTAAATCACGTGCCTTGCGGTTCTCTCTTTCCGTCTGGATTCCACATAATAATTTAAATATTGTGTGTGGTGTCTCTTCGTATAGCATTGCAAGAAAGCCCTCAATGTGATTGTCCAACATGTAAAACAATCGCTTATTTTCGTACATCTGCCACCAACATTAAATGTCTCTACAATGGGCTTTGCCCTGAATATCAATTGGACGGATGTTTGACCCATAGAGATCCATCAATTGGTGACAATATATTTTGTAAATCTGTGGGCAACAGCCATATGATGATTGTTAAATGGGTAATTGGATTTCTTATTTGACATACTCTTGCCTTTTTCGTGTGGACACACAAAATACTTGCGTAACTCACGAAAACCACTTAAGATAGATCATGACTATACGTCATATATGATGACTTTTAGGCAGGTTCAGATTGCTATTTGTAGTAGTAGTAGGAGGAGGCCCATTTATTTTGTAATTTTGATTTCAGGACATGATAGATATTCTCTAAGCAATTTCTTTTTCTTCTTTCTCTCTTAGGAATTCTCAGAATTTTTCCTTAACAAATTAAGAAAATTATCCGTTAAAGTCAACAAATTTTGCATATCGCGTATAGTGAGTTAACTTAAAATGGCATTGGTGGATATACCATAAAAGAAATTCATTTCACGTTGACCTAAGACAATATGCAATACAATAAATCTCGTTAATATGCAATAAAGAGAAAATTAAATCACTTTATACTGACTAATTGAGTATAGGTAATTATGCAATGCAAATTAGCTTTGCAAACTTCACAAAATCATGCAATAAGGTGAAAATTACAACAGTAGGAAGTTTTAAATAAAAATATAGTTCAACATTGCGGTATTCAATAATCACAGGTTTTACCCACACCTTTCAATTTTATTTACAAAGAATCGTAAAATTTAGAGAGTAATTCTAGAGTAAGAATTGCATTCAATGCGAATGCATCGTAAAAGCGTGAATGAATTACGTGGAAAAAGAATTTATTTTATTTTATCAACGCGTTTCTTCTATTCAGAATATATAATAAATAGAAAAATTATAAAATTTGCATTCAAAACAGAGAATATTCTAAATATAAAAAAGCTTTAGAACATTAATTTTTTTCAATGATATTTCTGCAAAATCTCTTAAAACACAAATATTGAAATTCTCAGTAGAAGTGCATGGAATTGCCCCACTCTCCCCCAAAGCAAATTAAAAGATTTTTTTTTCGTTAATGTTACTTCACAATAAAAATGTTCCGATTATCATGTAAAAAGAAAATTAATGTAAATATCTCACAATTCTCTCATTGAAGTAAATTTTATGAAATGCAAATTTCCCAAAATTATGTTTTGATGATATTGCAGAAAAAAACATACATTGCGTCCATTTAAGCCCATCGTAAAAAAAGCAATAAAACTCCAAATTGAATGGAATTTCTTAAATGAATTTTTGTATGTTTTTCCATGTTGTGAGAAATAATTGGGAATTGTTGATATTACCTCATCTGGTTAATTTCTCAAAATACATTTTCAAGAAATAACATCGCACATATGGGAGGAATATCAATATTATTCCTTTCGCTTTCATTTCCAATTGAATTTGACTTTTCCCCCCGAACGCAATCTGATTGATTTCTTGTGAGAAAATATCCATTCATTGTTGCCATTTGAGTTTTTTTTTCAATAATTCAAATCATTCAAATACAATGATATTTAATACAACCAGCAGGAGAGAGAACATCATTGATTGCATTGGTAATTGGACTATGTAAGGTATTACTGCACCCACGAAATTAATATTTTAAAGACACCTTTAGGTTCATTTGCCAGAAGCTATTAAAGTTGAATTTGAAAGAATGAATTTAGAGTAATATTTTGGAAATATTTTAAAGCGATTAGTCCAATAAAACATTATAAAATAGGAAATAAAACATTAATTCCGTCTTAAGAATAAAATAGATTTTTCCACGTATACCTACTTATTTTTTATCCACATCTCTTCTCTTCATGCTAATACCCCCATGTAGAGCAATAAATGAACTTTCTATATCCCCGCGTATCTCTCTCATTGACAAAGTCATAAAACGCGATTATTTAGTCTGCGCGGCGAGTGGTGTAATTTTCCAGAATTAGAACTAAAATGTTTTTGGAAGAAGAACCCAATTGACGGCACAAATTGTTCTGTTTGGTGGAGCACATAAAATACACAAATTTACGACTCTTCTGCACGACTGGCACAATCTCAAATGTACTGTCCTTGTGGGTGAGGAGAAGTACTGCATGAGTCACAACATACCGGAGTGTCTGAATAAAATGTTGCGGGCAGAGATCGCGCAGTTTTGATGTTATTGATTTTTAGCAACCACCCCTGTTGGTTGTAAAGTGCCAAGAAGGACTTTCCTGTGAGGGTCAAACGGCCGCATTGAATTTTTTTTTCTTTTGAATGTATTATGCACATGCCCTTTCCCCTAATGGAACATGCGGCAATGTTGAACAACATGAAATCATTTTCTGTGGTTTCAGCACATTTCTCAGCTGCTTGCTGTGCAGGAAAATGTGTCCGAGTCATCAGATAGAGTGCAACTTAATTACTATGTGTATAAACATTATGCCATGGTTGAGAATGTCTTAAATTCAATTAACAGCTCATTTTGAATGTCAGCCCACAAGGCACATAATGAGTGTTCTCAAGGAAAGTTTTGAGAATTTTCATCACGCACTTTCTTTCATTTTATATACACGAAAATTTCTCAAGCTTCATCAGTTTTTTTTCAGTTCCTGCACGTTGTACATTTCGAGAAAAATGTCTGAATATTCTTAAAGATTTATTTGGGAGTTTCGTGATATATTGAGATTAATTCTTTTAGAATGTCTCACGCAGAACATTTTTTTTCTATTCAAGGGCATCAATCAACAATGACTGTTTTGTATATTTCAACATTGAAATTCTAATGAGAAAAAGAACCGATAAAGTTGATTGAGAGACACTGCATTTCTAATTTAAACTAAATACTAAATAATACTGCAGTTCATTAAACCACAGGGGAATTATTTTGAAACGAAATACAATAAATTGATTTTTTTATTCGGTAAATTTGTTTTTAAACAGTGTCATTAAAAATTTATTGATAATACCACACATTTTTCCACGAAGAAACCCAACAGACAATAAATTAAGTCACTAAAATATAAAATTTGTACCCAAATATGGGGATGTCACGCCTCATTCACGCATCCCATCCCACGAGAACGTTAATATAGCAAAAAAGTGGCCCAAAATAGCTCAAAACAACACCGTATGGAAACCTTAAACGAAGTGTTTATTTTCATGTGGAGTCGCTGGTACGAAAATGAATTCTAAAGGTGGATAAATAAGTTCTTGCTTTTAATGTTTGGAATATTTCTTTGATTTGATGTTATAATCATTTTATTGCGGAGGAGAAGGAAATAAGGAAAATTTCAGTATTGAATGGTGGTTAAGATTCTTTAAAAAAAAAAATAAATTCAAATATTAAATTTAGAAAAAGAGTTTATTCACTTTGCAGCAGATCTTATATAAAACATAAAAAAAATAACTGGAAAAAGATTTGACCTAAATAAAAATCCTTTCAAATAAATTGAGCCAAGAACTTTTGAACCATCTTCTCCATATATTTCAACTTCTTTGCTATTGTCAAGTGAGATGGAGGCGAATTCATCTTTTGAGATGCCGAAAGAAATAAATTGCACAATTTTTCGTTGCTGCTATTTTTTTTTGCTCGAACATCTTGCATAAATCGTACTAAAGAGACACACCACAATACAAGAAAGAAATAAAGAAAAAAAAAGATTTCATAAAAAATCCGCAAATTGCTCGATCTCAACGAACATCTGCATGGCACGTGCCAATTTATATCACCAACTCTACATTAATTTCCAACATTTTTTGCTACCCCCATTCAACGGGAGGGATGGGCGTTTTCTCATTCTCTACAATTTTGCGTAGACAAAAATAGAAATTTAATAGAAAAAAAAGTGAATGAAGAATGCAACATTCTAGCCATTTTACCCAACCCCTTTAATTTTTGCTGTATATGCCTCTCACAACAACAGCCATCAAAATTCATGACATAAAGTAATAAAATAAACCACTAAAAGCTCTTTGTATTCAATGTGGTTGAAATAATTTTAAAAGGATTTTACAAAAATTGGATTCAATCGCGAAATATATTAAATTTCATATGCAGATCATGCAATTTTATGCGCACCAAGAGGTCGAAATAATATGTAATTGCTAAATTAGAAACACCCTATGGATGCTTGTAGCTTACACCATAGCCCTTTATAGCGATAAAATAATGGAGGGTGAATTGCCAAAACCTTCTGCTCTAAATTCTAATAATCCACTCTGTTTGGGATTTGACAAGGGATGGTTTTTTATTTATATATTTTCTGTGAATCCTCGTGCCCCTATTTTTCTTTTCGTCATGTTTTGATGGGACCTAATAAGGGGGAGCACACAAGGTTAACTAACACACATATTCGTTGAAGAATAAATATTTCATTCACCGGAAATTTCTATTTAAAGAAATAAAAGTAGGAAGAGAATGAATTTAGCGAGATGTACACTGATAAAAATTATACGTTTTTGTTGATGGTAAATTTTCTATGATTTAAATTAATTCCATCAAGATAGAAAAGTCCTTAAAAAAGATATAGCTAATCTATAAAAATTTTTCTTTTTTTTTCCTGAAGCATTTATATATTAAATCAGCTTGAAACATTAGGAACGATTTTGAATGATTTAAGGAGTAATAAAGAAATCAAGAAGATCAAAATTTTAGTGCATTTAAATGAGAAAATAAATATTCAAATAATTCCTAAAAAGTGACTAAAAGGTGTTTTGTATTAGCACGAAATGTTCAATAAATATGCGGCAATTGTCCTAAAATAGTAGGTTACAATAAATATTATTAAGGCAAAATGTATTGTCTACATTTTGTAGAGAAATCCCAAGAAATTCAACCCACCATTCAAGTTGTGTGAGACCCTCGATGGAGTCTCCACATGATTGTAAATTTTAATAGCTTCCCCTCATTTATACTGTTTGTATTCATTTCCATAAATATGTATTTACATGTCATAAAGTCTCGAGTGTAAGTGCCATGGCGCGATTACTAAGAAGACGCATGAAAGTGGCAAGAAGGCTGTTTTTCTCTCTCTTTTCTTTTTAAATTGAATAAGCAGATTTATCATTGCCCAGTCAATTATCCTCAATCAGTATTTGCATTCAACTGTGACAATCTGCGAGATCAATGATTTAGTATTTCTGCACAGAGCGTATGGCGTCAACTAATCACTTAATTAATTAACATGTTTTTCCAAACACGAATAACGATGCTCCATTCGCAAGAGTGGGCACACGATTTTGTTCTCATGTGCTGATGATGCGCGGCTCTCCCCCAAATGCCACCCACGCGACACTCAATGCTTTTCCAAACTCTATTAAAATTTTACAAATAGAATCACACTCGTTTTTTTTTGTAAACTTCTTCCCCATCCAGCTACACAGCTCATGTTTACACTTCTCAGTTCGTTTAACTCTTGCAGAGGCATTTAGGTGAGGTAATATAGAAAAAAAAGTTTTAGTTTAGAGAAACAAAAAAGTGATGGATCTTGTGTGAAATGATGGCATTTTCAATTCGAAATGGATGAGGAGTATGAGAAAAGTGTGTGGGATAGAGATGAAAATAGGGAAATAGTAAAATGTTCATTGAGATGGAGAAAATAAATAAAACCGTGAATAATTCCATTTGATTCAATCTCGTGAATATCGACGGTCTATGGGAACAAAAAGTCATAAAATTAGAAGTAATCTTAGGCCACGATTCAAAAGCATTTTGATATTTTTCTTGTGACTTGGAGCATTATATGTATAAGATGCCAAAGCTCTCTTATGGGATGAACAATGAGAATTCACGAGATTATCGAGGAACTTGCTGTTGTAAATGTTAAAAGGCATGGTGATCTCTATTTTTGATGCTACTCTCACTCCACTATTACTCCTACTACCAACTGCACTGTGTGCCTCATTCATTTAGCAAAAACTCTTTGAACTATATATTTACTTTTTTTTAATAAATTTAATTAAATTTAATTGAGACAAAAAAGAAATGATTTTCCGACGTGTAGCGACAGTAATGATTTTCCGGGTTTTTCTTTGGTTCAATGGCGGTTCTCACTTAAGAAAACTCACGTTTTCCAGAGCTTTCGGCTCCGTCCGGAGCCTTCTTCAATACCTACAGAGAGAAGGAATTTATTTATAAAAATTTTCTACAAAAACAAGACAATTTTCCACTCACTGTAGCTTCTCTCTGTAGTCACTGAAAAAGACTCCGAAAGGAGCCGAAAGCTCTGGAAAATGTGAGTTTTTCTGGGTGATAAACCCCTATTTAATCGACGAAAAACCCGGAAAATCATTTTTATTTAATGTACTAAATTTTTTATTAAATTAAATTGAGACAATTTATAACTAATCCATAATATAATTAATCCTGCAGCAAAAGGATTTTTCCTTGTTTAAATGGTTTCTTCTGATTTTTTTTACATTTTATATGATTGCGCATTTACAAGGGAACACACTGTGTTTAGTTCCTTTGGCTCTGGAGGGAACAGAGAAGGAGTTCCAAAAATAGCCAAAGTGTCTTTTAGTCTTCTTGACTTCCCATGTCATGTTCTTTACGGCATTTTTGACTCCATATAGTGAAAAACGTATTTCTAAATTTAATTACTTGTATGCGCTTCGAGTGAGTGACGACGCCTCTCTTGACTTTCAGAGGTGGAATGTATTCCAGAATTTAGATACAAGATGAATATTAAAAGAAATTTAAGGAAAAAAAAAAGAAAACTCACTCGGTAAATTTCCACAGATGATGATGATGGAAAATTCAGATGGGATCCAATGAAGAGAGGAAGGAAAACTTGAAAAAAATTGTGATGATTTGTTCTCTCTTTGAGTCACTATGCGTCGCACTTTTCTGGATCAATAAAATACATCCAGTGTTGTTTGTGGGCATTCAGCCACCACCCCACATTGACGGGAAAATCACTTTTCACACACACACACACACACACAGTCAAAACAATTTGTGGAAAACTCCTTGCCCGACTTGCGTACTCTGCACAGGGAATGCCATTATCCTTGTCTTATTTTTTCTCACTTTTTTGCTTTTCTCACTCAATCAGAACACATCTCTCTTTGGGGGTTTTCCTCCACTTATTGGTATTTCTTTTCACAATAAAAATGCTGAAATGGAGAAAATATTGCAAAAAAAAAATAATAAAAGAACAGTACGATAGTGAAGCCACACAAAAATTGACTCATTTCTGAGGAATTATACAACATATGGGAGAAAAATATGTACATATTCCTCTCTGGGTGAGTCTTCTCTTGAGGTGATACAGAAATGTATGAAATTCAATATCGCTATTGACTTTTAAGCCCCATAGAGTCAATATTTTCTTAATTACTTGCGTGGTTCATCACTTCCGCGGTATAGCAAACGCGATGGGTATTATGATGGCAGGGGGACAAAGAGCCAAACACCTTGGGAGTTACCGGCAGACTGGGCTCGCATGAAAGGTATCAGAGGTATAACCAAGCTCTCCGGAACTATTTAAGAAGAAGAAAAAAATCACAGAAATCATGGGAAATAAAATAATCACGGATGTCTCAAAAAATATTTAGCTTATATACTTAATAAAAGATTTTAAAGGGAAAAAGATATAAAGAATTCTTCTGTCTTCTGAGAACATCCGGGGCAAAATGCAGCCTCAAGAGGAGAACCAGACAAGGTGGAGCTGGTGGGCGTTTAATGGAAGACGCGACTATCAATTCCCGGCGAGTCATCTCGACATTTTTTTTCAGCTTCACGCAGCGTGGTGTATCTTTTTTCGTTGAGAGAATAAAAATTTAAAGAAAAAGTGAATTTTTAAATAAATTCATTGTCATGTGTAAGAGCCCAAAGAAGACTCCACCACACCACATATACATAATTTTCAAGAGGTCGTCTTTTGGGTGGCTCTTTTTTCGGAGAAGATGGGAGACACACAAGAAAAACCGATCGATAACAGAATTCATTTTGTGTACAACATATACCCGCACGGCTCTGTGTGGCAGACGATAAGAAAACATTCCACAGCAAAATATTATGTACATCCACACTGAGAGATTTAAATTCTCTCACAGGGGCTTTTCCGGGAGGAAAATTCACACAAAATTCATAAATTACTTGAGCACGATTTTTTTTTAAAGCCTTTTCTCTTGTTGAATTCCGCAGGATACTTGAGCACAAAAGAACACAACACACACCCTATATGGGGGCACCACAGAGAAGTGATTCCCCGGCACGCAAGAGCACCCACGGATCGAAGAGGAAATTTTTTGAGCGGTAGATGCCACGAGAGATGACAGAGAACTGAGAACCAGAGTAAAATTTCCAATTGTGCTCTGGTGTGCTCTTGAATCGGCAGAGTTGGAAAAAAGATTGTGTACCGAGTCGGATTGGGTTCTGCTCTGTGTGTGAAATAGCACGGGAGAGAATCCAGAGTGAGAAGCGGCGCAGTCGCCCTTCCCATATTCAATAAAACCCACTGCTTTTTGCCACTGCTGCAACATATAAGAGAAGCAGGGTTCACGAGAAAGCCGGCTGGGTTAGCCGCCGCCATATGGCAGGGTATGTTGTCCCTATACCCTCTTGGTACGTTGCCGTATGCGCCTCTCATACATATGTACTTGTTTTCCACACTCAAGGTGTATATATATACCATCATTGAAGATCCCTAAAGGCAGCTTCCTCCCTGCTGTGTGGTGAAAACACAAATAAATCCCTATCGCGGAGCTCTTCACAACAACCCCTTTGGCGCGAAGCACTCATAGTCATCCCAAATGACTTACAAGGGATTCCCATGCGGACAATTGACCCAACCAATTTAAATTAAATGTGCATCCATTCAAAATAATTTTCCTATATGTCTTTTTGGTCAGCGATAGAGATCTGCGGAGAGCGCGTGTGTTTGGATAAAAATAGAAACTCATTCAAATGCGATTGTGCTTCTTTGTTCACTTCCCATTGGTGTGGAGGTCGTTGCTCAATTAGCTGCAAGAATACAAATAAACAAAAGATTACGGAAAGAAACATTTTGGCTTTTAAGAAAAAAAAACGAAAAGAAAATCATCTGTGAAAAGAAGAAAAACTAGTGATGAAATGCGAATATTTATAGGAATAATTTTCAATTAAATATTCGCATAGTATTTGATCTCAAAGCAGGTTTTAGCTTCTTTGAATTTTTGTATGTTTATTATTAAAATATTTAAGAAAAACTTGTTTCTCTATTATCATTTTTTAAGAAAGAGAAAATCAGCATAGTTTAAAGGTCAATTTATGAAGATTGAAGTCTTGAGATTAGACGGATTAATTTTTTTTCTTATGATTGGTCTTTTTGATGATTCTCGAATAAAATCTGATCAAATAAAAAAAAATGTTTCTTTAATTTTTTGAATGATTTTTTATTTCCTTTTTTATCTTTCAAATAATTTGATTTTTTAATAAGAAAATGGGGATGAATTTCATGGATGGGATATTGATGTTAATTCATCTTGTAATTTTTTTTCAATTCTTTAAATTGAAAAAAAAAAAGAATATAACTTGAAGCTTCGTGTCCTTCCACAACACATTAAAGAATTAATTAAAAATTAAGGTAACTCAAGCTACAAATAACCAAGTTCATGGCCAAGGCTTAAATTCTTCTTATTTAGCTGATAAAAAGTGAAAAATTGCATTTTCCCTTTCACATCCTTTTCGTCCTTGTGAATTGTTTATGAATCCTTGCGCGTGGTGGGAAAACCTCTAATGCCAACACGCTTACAATCTCATCAGTGACTTTTACGACTGGCTATAAAAGAATCGATTTTCCTATAAAACCATGAACCGAAAAACCTTAATGAGTTATTAAAAGGATTCGATTTTATGTGTATCAGCTGTATCAGTTTCTTTCAAACATTTCAAAGGATAATACCCATTTATGGTAAGTTTTTTTCAGTGTTGGTTAGATTAGTTTAAAGCAGATCAAAGTGTTGATATTTAATAATATTATTTTAATATTTAGACATGAAATTTAATCCGCATTTCATGCCAATCATTTTTATTTATAAAAAAAAATGATGTGGCTCTCGCTTGTTCTTCCAGTGAGAGCTATAAAAAACAAATCCAGAACCCAAAGGCAATAGAATTTATAGAGAGTAAATCAAACAGACAGCATTCTATAGCAATTAATTATCACGCAAATTGGCAAACATTCTCAACTCACCACCTCAAGAAGCAAAAGAGCTGGATCTCCTCTCCATATATGCGATGAAATCATCCACTTGAGCATAAGTTTGCGTTATGTTTTTTTTTTCTTTTCTTTATTTGAAAGAGAGACCCAGAGTGTAAGAGTTTACGACACTCTCCGTAGCTTATTTAGTATATAAATATTTGGAGTATTCAACAATTTGGATAAATATAGATGGAATAGAGGTACAATATGGGAGATGATAAACAGCTGAGATGTAATCACATCCTCGGTGGAATCTAATTTGGGATTTGCTCATCACAATTCACTTCCACATCTCGGCAGTTCCCCATCATTTTGGCTTCCAAGAAGAGTATTTCCTTCGCCATCGTCACTACCAAGTAATTCAGTCGATAATCCCCATCGACAGGCAGGGAGATGGTGGTGAGATGAAGTGCTGGGGAGCTTATGTGGAATTGGGAGATTTTCCTGAATCCCATAATACCCTGGTAGCTGTAAATTTGAACATCCACACCTGCTTCCACGAAGATTAGGAGAGTTTCATCACGTAGATGGAGGGCTGTAAGTCCCGAAGGGTCCTGGCATGGAAGTGTCTGGAAAATTGTCTCTCCAATGGCATTTTCATACAGGTAGATTATATCTTGACGTCCGGGGATTGTGCTCCGTCTCCTCGATGCCACAGCTATGAGTTTTCTTCGATACATCGGATGACCAACGGTGAGAAGGACAACTTCACCTGTTAGCTCCTCAAATGGTGGATCCTGATCTGAGTAGATTATTGCTGGTTCTGACCAATCCGTTCTTGTAGACAATACTTGTTCTGTTTTATTAGTTTCTTTTGCCTCTTTTAGTGTACTGACTGGTGGGGATGGCGATACATTGGATGATCCTTCAGATGTATCCGTTGAGGTATTTAATTTCTGCAGAGTGTGACTCACATGAACTTTGGGCAGATGCTTCTCATTCATATCATCAACAATTTCATTAATTTTATCATTCATGAGAAGCTCCATGAGCCATAAATCAATTGCATCTTCTGCTACGTCCTCAAAATCCTCATTTTTCAGGGATGTCCCATTAATTGTGATCACCGTTAAAGTTGCATTTGCATTGAGTGGATGATCTTTCTCCGAAAGAGCTCCCATTGCAATTTGTACCGAAGACATCTTCTTGGCCAGGACATGTCTCAGTGTATTGAGGAATTCTTCCTTGGAAATAACATCAGCAGGATCTGTTGCATTTGATGCAGCTTCTCCAACATATTCCATGGAACCTTCTTCCTTCTTTTCTTCTCCTTTCTCTTCAGTATCCTTGAGCATTTCAATAAGTTCAAAAGTTGTATCAATGAATGCTTTTGATCCTTCTTTCATTAAATCTTGAAATTGGTCAAATAATTTATCCCCAACTATTTCATTCTCTGAAAAATCCTCAAATGATTCATTGGCAACTGATGCATTTGATTTAAGGATTTCACTGTACTTTTTCAGCAAATTAACAAAAGAATCATCTGAGTCATCATTCGCCACAGTGATGTCCTCTGCGGATGAGTCAGTAGCACGAATAATTCTCCTTCTCCTCCTCATTTGTTTATCCTGAATGACCTTTATGCGTTTCCCATCGGTCACAGCAAGTCCAAGATTTACTTCTTGCGGAATAAATTTGAGACTCGTCGCCCCAAGAGATGGTTTCCACTTCTCCCCAGACTTCCCTCTGAGATCATATTCCGTGACAACATTCCCACTGTCAATGGCGTAAAAATGCCCAGGACGCAGTGCATTGCCAATGAGGGATTTAAAGCGTTGATCCATGTGAGTAACACGCACAAGATTGGCTCCAGTCCACTTCCACACGGCACTTCCACTTTCATTGCATTTAGGATTAGCTGGACCATTTGCCACCAAATGGGCATCTCCCAAGGCATCCTCCACGTGAATCCACTCATCAATTTGTCCCGTATTTATCGTTCCCAGAAGATTGAAACGCTTCTCCGTGGGGTCCCACTGGTGAAGCCGGCTGTGACATCCCGCAGAGTAAATGAAGAAACTTTGCCCATTGTTTTCGTAAAAGCGATGAGATGTAATCTTCTCACCCTTCTCCCAGATACTGTAGTGTGGCTCAAAGTAGCGGAAGAAACAAATATCATGCCTTCCCCGGCGCTCGTTCATTATTTTCCGACAAAGTTCCACATAGAGTTTTTCTGTGTGCTCCAACTTTTCAGCCAATTTCCGGGGATTACCCTTCAAGTGGGTCATCATATGGATAAAATCAATTTTATTGATTGTCCCCCTTCCATCGAGTGCCTCCTCAATGTGGCAATTTTTAAACACCCACTGCCCAGTGACTGTTTGATTGTCCTTCCCACTGCGCCATAGGACACTATCGTGCCATTTTGTGAAGTTTATCCCAGAAATGAGATGCTCCGTGAAGACATTCTCCACTTCGAGGTAATCAAATGACACTGGAGCCTTAATCATGAGGTCTGAGCTTAAAAGTGCCACATTGCGAATGTTCTGATTGTTAACCAGTCCTGTTGTGGTCAAGGAATTGAGGATTCTGGCTTGTTGGAAGCTCACTGATGTCTCGACTGTTTGATCACCAAAAATCTGTAGGGAAAAATAGGGAATTTCTCATGATGATGAATTGAAGCTCTAAATTCTGTTTTATTTCTCATAAATCTTCCCACGAATTTTGCGAATCATTTAAAACTTTAATTTTTTTTTCAAGTGAATCTTATAAATATTAAATAAAAAAAAAATGTTTAAATGCAGCAAATCAATTCAATTCATTAAAATCCAAATTTGAAGTCTGCACGCAATGTAATGTACTGTCCAAAATATTTCCAACAAAATTAAATGAAGCCCAAAGAGATTGTCTAACTGTGGAGAGCATCAATTAATTTGGGCTGAAAATTGAGAGCAAAAAAATTATATTAAGCAAACTTACCATGAGGGTATTCTCTCGCTCTTCCGGCAATTTCACTCCATTGACAAACCCATCGACACTAATTGGTTGATTGACCAGCACGTCGGGTACCACGAGAGTTTCTTCAATCTCCTGCTCAGTGTGCAATGTAATGAATTTAGACATGGGAATCCCATTAAGGGAATCACTTTCAATTGATTCTGCCAACAGAGCTCCGGGACCGAAAGTGATGTTCACTGTTAAAAATTTAAATTAAATTAGCATTTATGCTCTCTCTCTCTCTCGAGAGAGAGAAAAGGGTTGCTTGATGGACACTTACACGGTAGTTCTAAATCTCTATCCGTCCAAACTGCATCACCAATGAGATTGTGCAGACTACAACCCATTATGGTGTGAGCTATGAGGTTTTGTTGCACGAAAACTTCCGGAGCTTCCACTAATCCATTGAGGAAGGTCACACTGCCGTGGATATCCGCGGAATATCCTGACTTATCAATGAGCACGACATTATCCACAAAGTCCTGGAAGTCGATCCCATTGACAATGCCCACCTTGAGGGTGTTATCGAAGAAAACATCATTTCGGAAAATTTTCTTTCCTGTTATGTTGCGCCCCCTTTGCGTATGCAGCAGTATCCCATCCATGTACTCCGTAATGTGATCGAGATTATTGAGTGATCCATCAACAACTAAATGATGAACATAAGGGTGATCGTAGAAATGTACATCGCCATGGATATGATGAAGATTTTCACTGGGATCGTACGAATAGAGATCCATGAGATGAGTGATGGGATATCCATTGATCTTCCCGAGGAAATTGAGTTTCTTCACAGTTAAATTCCCACTGATTGAAAGATCCCCGTTGATCACATTGCTTCTATTTTGAATTAACATGCTGTCCACATGGAGATCATTGATGTAGTCCACTTGAATCCCTTTAGCAACATGGAGGGTCTTTTTGAAGGTTTTACGTCCTGCCAGGATAATGGGATCATGTGATCGTTGGACGATATTTTGAAGGAATAATTCAAAATTCTCTCCATTGAGTTTCCCCTCGACAGAGAGATCTCCCAAGAAGTTAATTTTATCCAAGAATTTCACATCGTGCGCAAAAGTGTTTGTCTCATTGAGCCAAATGGCATCACCTGTGATGCTTGTAAAGTTCTTCCCATTGACCATTTCCAAATAAACATCTCCACGCACCGTGAGAGTCTCAATGGGCACCTTGCCGGACTTGATGACTTCCTCAAGATTCTCAGCATTCCGCAGCAGGCTCTCAACATGGTCAATGGAGAAATTATTGATGCTACTAACATTGACCATCTCAATTTGTGCATAGTCAATGTGAAAAGGTGCATCGATGATCTGTTCTCGGGATAAGCTCAATCTGCGTCGATCGAAATCACCCAAATTGATGTCATTGACCAAATATTCTCCATTCATGCCACCATGTACATCCAATTGATCCACTCGCAGCTTCTCAAATTCCACATCGGCATTGAGTTCAAAGTCCATCGTGGTATCAATTAAATCGTGCATCTTAAACCCATTGATACTATCGGCAATCTCCATGTTTCCGGCAAGAACGTCCACAAAATCCCCGAGATCATCGTTCTCAAATATAATCTCTGCCTCTGTGTGCTGCTGCCCTGACAATTTAATGGCATCGTAATCCAATTCTGTGACATTCACCGTATTAAATAGCCCATCGAGATCGAGTGAATGGAAATAGATATCACCATTGAGCTCCCTAATATGGAGCTCCTGTTCGCTATCTTTTGTCACAAACTCCTTCAAGGGTACTCCATTGAGGAGGCTGGATGTGAGTATTATGCTCGAATTGATAATTACATTGTTGAAGGACTTGAAGGATGTTACATTAATTGTCTCATCCGTCCTGTAGACGGCATCCCGTAGCAAATTGTGAAAATCAACCCCATTGATTGAATCATTAACAATAATATTGCCCTCAACTCGCAAATCACGAAATATACATGCCGATCGTACATGCCTCGTCTCATTCAATGTGGGATTCTCCAAAATATCATCTAAATGCTTTCCATAAACCTTCCCACTCGCCTCAAGACCCCCCACAACTTCAAGGTGGTTAAATGTTGTCTCTCCAGGAATCGTTTGGATGGAATTTAACGTGATCACATTATCCACGATCACGTCGTTGATCATATGCTCCGCATCCACGAGAGAAGCAACTGATGGAAAATTCAAAAAGAGATATTTTGTCAGCATTTAGGGGAATAGTGGCTTAATTGGAAATCATATCTTACCGAGTGTCTTGAATTTCTTGTGCCCGGTTACAACCGCTGGGAGGGGTTCATCAGATGTTCCATTCCATGCCCAGAGAAAACCTTCTGGGAAGGTGATATTGTTAATCATGTCCACCGTTGAATCATCCATGAAGGAAACTTCCTGAAAATTATTTTTAAATTTAATTTGTAGGTACGAAAAATTATTGTTTCATTAAGAAAATTAATTAAGAAATTAAAGGTTTTTAATGACTTTTAAATTTCCTCTGAAAATTATTTTTTTAAAGAGAGAGAAAAACTTATTTATACTATAGGTTTAGCCTGAAGATTTATCTGATTTTATTAAAGAGATTTTTCTAAATCTAATTTTTTTCCACGCCAACGTTTCGATTTTAATAACAGCAAATTAATCTTTAAATTAAAATCTTTTTTTAATAAAGAACTTACTTACCCCATTAACTTTAATCTTTCCCAGCGAAATTGGAAGATTAGTCATGACGATACGAGAGATAAATTGTTCCCAATTGATCCCATTGATGGTTTTGAATGTAAAATCATCGTCAATCGTGATATTCTCATCGGCAATTACATCTTCCGGCAAAGCGGGTGTAATGAAAACTTGTGAGAATTGCACGAGGTCCATACCATTGACGCTTTCCTGTACGATGAGATCTTCATTGATGTGCAACGAATCAAATTCCAAAATATCTCTGTAGTATGTTTCACTCTCAGTCTCAATTGCTTCTTCATGAAGAAATTTTCCATTTACCTTTCCACGGAGCTGTACATCTTCCTCAACCTCAAGTGGTCCATCAATTACTAAATCACTTTCTATTGTAATTTTATCATTGCCACTGAATATGAGATTACTTGTGGGTATACCATTGATTGAATCAACTTCGAGGTATTTTACTATTAATTCTTTTGCAACTGCACTACTATTAGAGTTTCTTTTCACGCGTGCATCATTCTCTGTGGTTGCAGCAATCATCTGGTTAGTTTTTGAGTCTAGAATGTAGATTCCTTCCGTGGAGAAGCGCCCATTTGAGAAAATACTCCCAAGATTGATTGATGGGGAATCTTTGACGAAATTAGCATTATTTCGAGCTCTCTCAACGGCATAATTAATTAATTCATCCACTCCCTTTTCAATGCTCCCAATAGTTTCCGAAATAGTCGGAATGTCGAGCATTGAATCCTCCAATGTCCACAATTTCTCTCCCACTGCAATCTCATAGTCTTCTCCAAATTCAGCTTCATCCGATGCTACTTCAAATACAGGCGTTTCGAGAGATCCCACAGTCCAGTGAGCAGAGATGGCATTAGATTCATTCAGCTTTACAGCATTTTTAATGCCGTCGAGTGCCTCCTCCAACACGTGATCTTTGTAATCACTGAGAGTACTGAAGTAATCATACATCATGCGGAATTCCTCAAAATGCTCCTGCTCCGGATGGTAGGATGCCCTCATTTGCATATTGAGAACAAATAACCCAGAATCAGCATCATCTCGCGGGACGAGAATTGAAATATTCTTTCCATGGCGAATTATTGTGGAGCCCTCAAGTCCTCGCTCCCTGTCAAAGTCTAACATGCAGCTAATCCCAAATTGTGATTGAATATCCGAGAGGATACACGGCACATTGAGGAGGCTACTGAAGAATTCTCCATTCCACACGAGAACTTCCAATTTGGTCACTTTGTGCGTTTGCAGCTGAACTCTATGCTGCACGAGAACTATGAGATCATCCCGGTATGTTGTAGCCACAATTGGGAGCCAAAAATCAACCAGGCCAAAGTGATTGTGACGAATTTCCACTGATTCGAGATTTTCATCATCAAGACGCCAAATTTGGGGGTTGCTCCCTCCAATGGCAAGGTGAGAATTCCCTCCAATCCTGAAACTCGCCACGTGAGCTACATTCGGAGATTCAATATCCATAAAATGCACGAAATGCCGATTAAAGCTGGATTCTTTGAGATATTTGTACAGCACAGTGATGTTCTGCTGGGGAATTCCAATGACCAAATTAGTGCTGTCTTCAAGAACAGCCACAGATGTACTTGGTACGGCCAGGGGAATAGTCTGGACCAGCCAGAAATCCTTGGCGGCGTAATCAAAGCGATAGATATCAGCTGAAGTTCTTCCATTTGGCGTTGAAGGTTCACTAATTACAATCACCATTGGTTCCTCCATGAGAGAGAAGAAATCAATTTCTGTGAGATTTTTATGCAAACTCCATCGCCAAGAAATTGTGAGATCACTGAAATTTGTTCCTAAATCAATCCATAGGAGTTCATTGGCTATAGCCACCTAAAGAGTGGAAAAAACCGTTGAATTTTTGTAAAAATTTAATTCGAAAAAAATATCCTACCAATACTATTCCTTCAGCTGCTTCATCTTCAGCATCCCACTGAACAAATCCCTCGAGGCAGGTGGGTTTTGAAGGGAGTTCCAGCTCCCCAATGAACTCATAATGCCCTTCTGTTTCCTTCAGCAGAACCACGCTGGAATTTGTAATTCCCACGAGAGCATGTTTCCCAATTTTCCGTGGCTGAAGAGTTTTCCAGTAGACAACATTATCGCCCAAATCAAAGCTCATGTCTTCTTCAACGGAATCCAACTCGAGAACATCGCGATACATTTGCGAGAGATGTGGGAAATGAATGTGAAAATCCGATGATTCCACTTCCGGATCCATCTCCTCACCGTCACCTCCCTGATTTGCAGCAACACGCCGGCGCTTGAAGAGATTCCCCAAACTCCCCCAGAGATGGGCAGCATTGAGAAGTTGACTTTTAGGCTCACTCCCATGGACATAGTGCCTATTCTTCACGGCATTCATAATCTCTTCGCGAATTGCATCCGCCTCTACGAGGGATTTCCCCGAAGCACGTGGTGCATCGCCAACATCAAGCTCATTCCTCAGTTGCTGAATTTCCCGCAGTTGCTCCTCCGTGGCCCCATTTACGCGATAATCCGTCTGCAAGCATATCGCGCGCAATGTTGAGTAACTTAACAGCTAATTTGCTTACCGCAGAATAAATCACCTGAAACAGTGAAACACGTGGAACCAGCCACATGAATCCAATAATTGCCACGCAAAGAATCCGCATTTCTTTTTCCTCCACACACTTTATTTTAACAATTAATCAACATTTAGATCGAAACTAATTTTCTCACCACAAATTACCACAATTTCCACACACTAGAGAGACCACCAAGATGTCTTTTGCCAAGCTAATTGCGGGGAGAAATGATGGGATTGTGTGTCCCGTAATGCCTTATCAGTCGCGGTGAAAGAACGCGTATACATTTTGCAAACGAGTTTAAATAAATTTTCATATATTGCATCATCCTCAAGTGGAGAAAAAGAGAGAAATTATGGCGATTAGATGGCTCCAAAAATACAATTTACGACGAGACTGTACTGTACTGAGTGAGAGATGGGGGACTGAGCCTGGGAATTGTACGATTAATGACAAGTCATACGCTTAAAAAGGGGAAATATGTTTATTTTCACGAGTAATTTAGCAAGTCAACGGAAGAGATGGGAAAATGCAGAAAAGGGAATTCACAGAAAAGCAAAGAAAATTAATGCAGTGAAAATTGTGTGGAAAAGTCAAAGATGCGAAAACGGTAGTAAAGCACTGATGATTAATAGACCTCTCAATGAAGAGTGCTGTTGGTGCTGTTCTAGATTGATTAACATCAAGATTAACATTTTATATATAAAAATTAAATTGGCGCCTTCTTGCCTTTAATTATTTACAGTACTGTAAGTAATTGAAAGAATAAACATTTGAAATTTTATTTTTTTTATTTTTAAAGTTGGATGAACTCATTAAAATTTCTCAACGATGTTCAGAAATTTAATTCTTAAAGAATTTTAGAGGATCCAGAATATTCTCAGCTTAAGAATTTCCCTTACATCGCCTAGAAAAATTTAAATAAAATTCTTCTTAATATTCTTAAATAATTGTTTTGCAATTTTTAAAGGTCAACTTATTTAACTTTTAGTTAACTTAAAAAGACGTTTTTCATATATAATTTTGATTTCATAATAATAGATCATAAATCTATAAGCGTAGTAAAAGTGATATCTTCTAATTATGATGTATGTATATTGACCCAATTAACCCTTTAAACCCAACTTTTTTTTTACACAAACCGTCAATAAAACAATTTTCTTTGATTCCCCAGAAAAACATTCAACATTTAATGGCAATGAAACTCACTTATAAATATCCATTGTAAATCATAGAAAATAATAATACGAAAACGATGAAAATATAAAATAATAATAATTGACAAAAGACCTTATTAACTTCCAAGAAAAGAAATATTTTTCCAATGTATTTAGCAATCAAATATTTTTTCGAAAGGGGAACACACTGCAATCGTGACCTTTGAGAGGGAAACGAGAAGGCAAAAAGTCAACTTAATAAATATATATCGATCAACTTTTACCATCCAGTGAAAACTAGCACGAAATCAAGCACATTTTTTTCTTTAAAAAAAGATTTAATAAATGTGACGTGCTCGGAAGACTTAATTGATTGAGATCAAATTAGATGATGGAAAGTCAAGTCTTGTTTGCCGCCTAATTGCCATCTCGTGGGATCACACTATGCGATTTAGCTATAATAAGTATAGGAAGTGATCCCTCACGAGGCACACAGAGAGTGATTAATTATTAGTGGCGCAGTGAGAAATTGCTTCTGTCTGAGAGACTTCTTGTATTTCACCGTGAAAATTTTCACGTGCTGAGGAGCTTCAAAAAAGCCACATTTGCGATCTGCACCCAAGTGTGAAGAGCTCTGAGAGTGATTCTGAGGCGAGGAGATGCGATGAATAAAATGCGACACAAGATCAATGAAGTCACTCCGCACGGTGCTGTGCCCCATGACGATGAAGTTGAGAATCAAGGAAAACGAAAGTTCATTACGTTTCATCTCACTTGAGGTTCGTTGTCTGTGTCCGTGTTGATGTCTATTGAATAATCATCTTTTGTCCACACAATTGCCACGCTTGCCCTTTCTTCCCATGGCCTAAACGAATCTTACAATAAAATTACACCATTCCCCGGGGTTCATGAGTCAAAATAATATTTTGCCAACAATGAGAGTAACCATTTTTTTTTTAAATATTTTTTCTTCATATTTAAAATAACTTTCACTGTGTTGCAAATGTTTTGCCGTTAAAGGTGTCAGTTTGAACTCATCATCAACAAAGACCGTAAACACGTTGTAATTGTGCGGGAATAAAAGTATGTGGTGGACAATAAAAGTTTGTCTTTTTTTTTGGGGGAAATTATTTTCACTCCCATTCCATTGAATTAACCGGCTTATAACAATTAAAATTCCCTGTCTTCTATTTTCCCTCCTACTGAAAGTTTTTCTCCATTGAGTGAGATTTTTTTTATTCAACACTTTCTTGTAACACTTTTATAAGATTCCTGTGCAAAAAATATTGTATTCTACAAATTAGCGAAGCAAATAAAGTAAAAAAAAAATTCTCGCAAAGTTAAGTTTGTTCAAAAAGTTTCAATGTTAAGTATTTCTTTTCTTTTGCAATTCTTATTAATGGTCTTTTGTTGTTTTTTTTCTGTGGAGGAAATAATGCAAAAGAAGAGGACACTTGCCCTACAAACTAAACTCGTATACTTTGAGTGTTAAAAGCAGATCTTGAAGTGGGAAAAGAGGAGTCTGGAGTTTATAAAGAAGCGCTAAAAACAATTTTTTGGAGTAAAAACGAAGAAGAAAAGCAACTATATTAATTAATGAACAATAATTATCAGCAGAAGATCTCCATCAACACTAATCAAACTCAAGATAAACCTAAAGAATTCTCTGCAACAAAATGTTCTTTACAAGAACAAATCTCTTCCTTTTTCTTGACAAACAGCGGGAGATTCTTTTAAAAGACATTTTGAACGAACCACATGCATAGAAGAGATTCCAGGCAAATTTTGACCCTGATCCATTGATCAAATACGACTCTATTTTTAATGGCGGGGAGCGATGATGAAGCTACCGTGTTGTTACTCGCGGACTTTTGTGGAAGAAAGCGAGAAAGAAGAAGCACCGTTGGGTTAAAAATGTCTGTGTTTGTGCTTTGAAGACGATACCGTCGTCTTCATTAGCTCACCTATGGAGTAGGTGCTTTCATATACGCGCAGAAATTCAATTGAATGGAAATCCCACCACGATCGCCATTCCATCGTCAGTCAACGTCTCACCTTCACAGCGATCAGACGCGCCAAAGAAACTTTCCACCAGCTGCGGTTGGATTTTTTATTGTTGTTGTTGTGTGAAATTAATTTTCTGAACAGATTTTTTTCCATTCTGAACCACAAATTTCAAGCAAAAGTGTTTTTAAGCTCTATAAGTATCATTCTTAAGGCAAAATTGCTCCGAAACGTACGATCGTGATCGTGTGGATTTATCCGCGTTGATTCATCTTCTTTTGATCACCCATAAGTAGAGAAAGTCACACACCAAAACGACCAATTTTAGTGGTCAGTGTGAAGGAATTAAAGAAGTTTAAAAAAAAATAAAGTGTCTGTGTGGTACAACATCAAATGGATCACAAAGCTCCGCAAGATTGTTAACAGTGCGCGATCGAATTAGGATAAAAATTGATCATCAGCCTCATCAGTGTCTTTCATGAAATTGGTATGTATAGTTATAATGTGGATGGATTATGTTGTGTGCGTTGTGTGTGCAATTATCTTAAATAGTGTTGAAAGTGGTTTTTGCAGAATAAATTTTACCTCACCATCGACCATCGTTGATTTTCTTGCAACATGTGCAACTTGAAAGACAAGATTTCGATTTTGTTGGGTCAAGTTCTGCCACTTTTTACTTTCCTCACACGCGCATTCCTCCACCTTTACTATTTTTGCCTTTCCTCTGATTTTTTTCTTCATATAGTATCAATTTTCTATAATTAAAAATCAATCTACTCTGAAGAAACGCCGTGGAAGAGAAACATTTAAATTATAACGTTTTTTTGTCTTTTTTTTCTATGAGAAAATTATTATATTTAATGAGATATTAAAAAGTTTGTGAGGTTTTTTGTCCACGAGGGCGGTGGTATTTGTGTAATGTTCATTATCAAGCATGATAATCTACATTTCCGATGATTTAAATGAAAATTCTGCAGACTCATTAAAAGCTCAAACGGTTCAAAAAGTTCATTGATTGCCCTAAGGCTGCACTTTCTTCGCTTTGAGAGTGCGTGAGATTTCAATGAAATTAAATGATTGATTTAAAATTGATTCAAAATAAACATATAACAAAAATAGACCTTAAACTGGCTAGCTTTTTTACCTTTTTCACCTCCTATTAAATGTCAATTTTAGGCTTTTCTTTTAACCAAGAAGAAATTATTTAAAAAGAGAATAAGATTAATTGTCGTAAATTATTAAATTTTTTAACACTTTTATCTTTCATGTTTCAAAAATAAATAGAAAGGAATTTATATGGGTTTCTATTACAAAATCAAGAAAAAAAACACTGATTGTATAAAACATTTTACAAGTTAACACCCTAAGAAGCAACATTCAGCTTAATTCAACCAATAAATTCAACCTGAATTATCATATTTCGTGATAGCATTTTCTATTTTCACATCTCAGTGATAATTCGATAATTTCTTTTCATTCTCTGCCATCACCTGTAGGCTTTTTCTCTTCAGCTGCTTTGGCGCTAGAGAGACGCGATGATGCTTTTTCCGGCATAGAAAAAAATGAGGCTATCTCAAAATATCTCAAGAATAGGAGAAATTAACATTTAATATTTTTTCAATTTGTGATTCAATTGTGTGGCGTTCATTTTTTTTCGTTGTGTGAGTTCATTACCATTGTCTATTGATACAGAAGATTTCATCTCCAGCTTGCTATATGGCTGTACCATACGCGATCGAATTAATTCATATTACAGACATTGCTAATATTGCTATAATATACATATATAGAAAATACTATATACACACATATTGTGGCGCTAATGTTGCCGCGTATATGCGAGTTGCAATTGAATTTACCGTGAGATCACTGCATGGTGAATTAATTGTAACAGAAAAGAGTGTTTGTGAAAGATCTATACCTTTGCAGATGCATCGCAATTCAATGCACACTGCATGCACCAATTTTCAGCAAAGCACCTTTTAGCTGTGATTCTTTCGAAGAAAAGAATAGCACAGCTTCTGTGTCCACTCTAAAACTCAAGGTCGTCGGATCGGGCTCAAACTTGGTATGAGCACGAATTAGGGTCCCCACATTCCAAAAAACGTATGCGCCGAAAAACTTTTCCGGCCGTCCGTCCGGCCGTCCGGCCGTCCGGCCGTCCTTCCGGCCGTCCGGCCGTAGTTTGGAGCTCAATTACAAGAGAACGGTAATAGATAGAGACTTGCGGTCAACGGAAAAGTTCAATTATCGACTGGAAGTCGTCCAACTATGATATCAAATTCAGCCCCCCACCCCTGCATCCGCCATTTTGAATTTTTTTCAATTTTGTTTTTGCTATATCTCAGCCTCTATTATAGCTAGAGGTCTGAAATTTTAATATGTTGTAGGGGCCCTTAAGACCTTTTCAACGATACTTCATTTCCAAAAATCGGACAAGCGGTTTAGCAAATATAGAGTTCTATCGTAAGTGGGCTATAACTCCTAAACCGCTTGACCGATTTGGACCAAACCGGTTTTGAATGAAAGATCTCAATGAGGTCTACAATTATCTATACATAGGAACTTTCAAAAGTTACCGCTAGAGGGCCTACAATCAAAAACAAAATTTTCGATGAGTTTTCGACCAGTTTTCGATTAATATCTCAAAAACTGGACGATAGATTTCGATTAAATTTTAGTATGTTATAGGTGATAGGCACACCTTTTAACCAAAAAAAAATAAAAAAAATTTATGTCGTGGTTTCAGAGATATAGACCAAAACAGGTTTCCATATGTACCGATTGTTGTAATATTGCCTTATATCGGCTTAACGGTACTTGATAAAGACTTTTCGATTGAAGTTTCATTAGGTATAGTGGGCATTACCTATCAGATTTTACTAATTTCAAAATTCAAAATGGCCGCCTTCTGCCATTTTGTTACATCAACAATTACTTTCATCTGTTCACATATATTTTAAACAAATTAATTGGCGCCCCGCGAAGCGGGGCGCCTTTTTTATACATAAAAAATATAAAAATATATAAACCTATAAATATACATATATAAGTACAATGATGGTCCAGCAGAGTAAAGGGAATGTACTGGTAAGTTTCACTTACGGGCTGTGATTCTTCCTTCAGATGACAGTCAAAGTGTGGTGAAGTACAATGATGGTCCAGCAGAGTAAAGGGAATGTACTGGTAAGTTTCACTTACGGGCTGTGATTCTTCCTTCAGATGACAGTCCAAGTGTGGTGAAAATTGAGGTGGACAAATTTTTAGGAATGGCTTTCTCACGCATCGAATCACAGCCAACGCGTGTAAATTCTGGGGAAAGGCTTACTCATGCGCGTTGGCTGTGATTCGTTGCGTGAGAAAGCCATTCCTAAAAATTTGTCCACCTCAATTTTCACCACACTTGGACTGTCATCTGAAGGAAGAATCACAGCCCGTAAGTGAAACTTACCAGTACATTCCCTTTACTCTGCTGGACCATCATTGTACTTCACCACACTTTGACTGTCATCTGAAGGAAGAATCACAGCCCGTAATTTTTTATGTAATCCACGTTTGCAAGTAAAAGTTCTTCCCACCTCAATGGAGTTGTGACGAAAGGGGGATTGTAAATTAATGAACAAAAAAAAATAAAAGAAGTAAAACATTGGCAAGAAAAAAGTAAATTGATGGAAATTCGCACACAAATCTCTTTTTATTGCTAATTTTATGTGCATCACCATATGCCAAACAAACTCATACTAATCCCATTAAAATATGTTGCAAGTTCACATGTAAATTTCACTTTTTGCAGACACACATTGAGAATGTCAGGGAGATGCAGAAATTTTCTTGCAACTGAGGAAATTTGCACACATATACTTTGAAGAAATGCATTCCATGTGAAAAAGCGCCTAATGATGAGGAGATTGATCAAGCAAAATTTGCATTAGATGAAGCAAAAAATTGCAGTCAAACTCATACTTTCAATTACGTGATTCTTTTTTTGTGTCAGAGATTTTTTTCTTACTCCATAGGAATGCATAGTTCTTCCTGGAAGGCATACCTACCTTCATATATGTATAGTGAATATTTTGTAATTTATCTATTGCATTAATTAATTATTTACTTTGTTCATTTGAATAGAAAAATGAATGCAATAAGGTAAATAAAAATAAAAATAATTCCAATGAAATTGTGAAAAAAGAATACCTACAAATAAACCCATTAGGTATTAATATTTAGGATTTAATTTATATTTTTTATGATTACCTATACGATTTTATAATCAAATAAATGGCTTAGAAAATTCCAAGAGATCGATTTATGAAGAAGGAGAAATAATTGTTAATTTTTCTATTAATTGGAAATCATCCCACTTTCAAAGTTAACCCAAAGCAGCCAACACACATTAAATAATAAAAAAAACACTGATCATTTTGATATTTATTCAATGGGCAGTAATAGCTGTTAATTTAATTCTTACTAGAAGATGTATTTAGCCAAAAAAATCGAAAAGATTTAAGAAAAAAAAAATAATAAAAGGATCATAAGTACGGCATCTAATGAGTTAACTAGTTAGGTATCTACCATAAAGTGGAGCTAATCGGTACCTACACTATACAAAATCAACTTTGATAGATCCTTGTAAAATGTTTAAAAATTCCCCACAAGGAATCAATAGATCCTTCCAGCAGGAACTGATAAATTTAACCTTTAACATCCTTTAAACACAACTACCCTATTTTCTTTAAAAATTTCTTGAACTTTAACTCCTCTTAAATTATGGAAATTCCGTGAGCGAGCTCTTCCTTGAATTTCTCATTAAAAATGAGACCATCATGACCATTCAATTTCCGCACGAGTATTGTCGCTTTTGCAAGATGGAAAAGCAGGTTAAGCCAATAAAATGTCTTGAAAAATGCACTGAGTGGTAGTAATTCTAAATGTTCATTACATAAATCACCCAAATAGTCGCTGAAACAAATCATCATGTAGTTATAAGAATACAAATTCGTGTCACGCAAACCCATCAATTATATCTCAATTTGTAGTATAGAGTATCGCCACAAAATGAAGCTTTTCTCTTTCGAATGGCATAAAAAAATAATGTTTGAAATATTCAGAGAAACATAATGTTCCTCCCTGTAGCATTTGTGTTCTCATTGATGATCTCTACACTTGTCGGGGTCAGTGTTTGTCAATTTGAAT
Organism: Lutzomyia longipalpis; assembly: GCF_024334085.1. Classification (NCBI taxonomy): domain Eukaryota; kingdom Metazoa; phylum Arthropoda; class Insecta; order Diptera; family Psychodidae; genus Lutzomyia; species Lutzomyia longipalpis. The sequence continues at coordinate 530,558 of NC_074707.1, forward strand.
TGACTATGAGGCACGAATGCCGTGTGATTATGTAAAAATGAAGAAGCGACACTCATTGAGAGGTCATTTGCATAACACGCTTTCTTTTTGTTGCAGTTTGCGGGAGAATTTCAAAATGCCAACACTTTGGTCCACTCTCGTGGCTCTCATTCTGGTCCCCCTGTGTCTGGCCACACCGCTGCCCGTGCCAATTGAGTACCCACTCACCTACAATCACCTGTCGCTTGCAACACCACGAGAGATCAATGACTTGACCGCTGAGACAATGCAGAAGGCGCAAAAGGATGTCGTCACGACAATTTCAGAAGTTCAGAGGCTCCTTGCTGCAGATCCCTCCCTGCCACGACTCACAAGGTTGGTACCTTTCTTTTGCTCAAAAGCATTAAAAATCATTAAATTAAATTAACAAAAAAATAATTAATTTAAAAATGTTGAAAAATGACGCCAAAAGTGTTGAGCTGTGAAGGCTATAACAAACTACCAAAAATTACCATGTAGAAAATGAAATTTTCACATAAAAATAAAATTTCAATTGCATTAAAAATTGATTAAAATGCAATCTTATTCATGGAGCTTGATGAAAAAATTTCTTTTTCATTTTAGGGGTGAAATTGCGGATTTATTCGAAACCGTGACGAAGGAAGAATACGTGAAGAGTGTCCATGCTGGGGATATGAATCGTGCAAAGCACATGAGAGCCCTTATGCTGGTACTGCCCTACAATACAAAGAACATCCCCTCAGACAATCTCGAGGAGCTCTACACTCGACCCCCAGTTACAAAAGTCGTCCCCTCTGAGATTAAACCCACCACGATGATACAGAAGAAACCAGCTCATCGACCGGAACTTGTGGCCAAGATTGATGATTACGTTGCAACAACGTATCATCCCAAAACACAGAAACGAAAGACACACCAACCTGATGTCTACGTGACGACATTCCACCCAAAGACTGCCCCAGCATTCACGGCTGAACCCACGGTACCCACAAAGGCACTCACCGTGGAGCAAAAGTCAAAATATAGCAGCCACTACAGTGCCGAAGTTGCCAATTTTGAGGAGAAATCGAAACCGCCAATGAGAGAAAATGTTGTGGATTTACTAGCGGCCATCGGACTCACTCCAGATACCGCACCAACAACCACAACGACAACAACACCCACACCCACCACGACAAAAAAACCCGAACTCACGCCGGAGCTTGAGGAATTGCTGAAATCTTTTGGATTCCTGCAAGATAATGAGCCAAAGGATGAGCCACAAATTGCCCAAGAAGAAACACGATCGGCAAATTATGCAACGACTGCATTTAAACCCCTTCCGGAATCTCTGGCTAAGCAGGATTACAAGAAAATCCTCTCAGCCCCAATTCAACCAGATGACTTTGTGGCATTCAAACCCATCCCAAAGGATACCTTCAAGGCTCTCGATGATGACAATAGGAGCTTCTTTAGAGCCCTTGGGCTCATTGCTGAAGTTGAGGAAGAAGTTACAACAGTCAGGCCAACGAGTAAAATGCCCAGGATGATAAATATGCCCGAAATTGATCCAGACCTCCCACTACCGAATAATATGCTCCAAGCTCTGGATAAAGTAGGAATTGTCAGGAAGGGAACAACAGCGCCGCAGAAAGTGGAGGAAACTACGACGAATATTCCTCCATCCTCATCCACTACAGAGAGCTCAACCACGGCAAAGGCAACATCAGCTAGATCAACATCAGTACGATCAACGTCGGTGCGATCAACATCAGCACGAACAACAGCAGCAAGATCAACCACAGAAAAAACAACCACCACAGTATCTTCATCTACCTCAAAATCAAGTACAACAACGACTGTTACACCGAGAAATCATCGGCCAGTCCGGGTATCATCCCGTGCTAGGGTCTTCTCCCTGCCCGAGAAAGATATGCAAGTCCCAAAGAAAATTACAATTCCAACGAGAGATCCCAAACAGAAGCCAATTGAGGTGACACAGGAAGATCTCGATCATCTCCACTATCTCCTCGAAACAATTCAGAATCTTGATAAACTCAATGCCTCAATTGAGGGTAGCACCCCATCTTCCAAGTCAAAGTACAATGTCAAGTCCCTCCTTGGCATTGGTCCTGATCCTGTGTCTCATGTTGAATTGGAACTGGCAAAGAATGAAGTGAAGCGTCAGAAGGAGCAAAAGCGACAGGCTGATGATGCAATCACCACAAGCCCTGAGCCTGTGAGGTTCTCTCTCAATCTCACAGATTCCTCATCATCCATTGGAGATTCCACTGCGACCCTTGGGGACTCAACGGCAACTATTGCAGACACTGCTGCAGATGCACAATCAGATGCCGAAGTCAAGCTCCCTGATCTCACAAGTTTAACAGACACGTCGTCGTCAACAACAACATCCACAACTTCCACGCCATCGCTCCTTCTTGCAGAATCCTTTCCAGGACTTGATCCTGTAACAGAGAGACCCCTGCCACCACCACGAAGAACGGGATTCTACTTCCTTGCCGATTGGAATTCCTTCCTCGAGGTGGGAGATGGCAAGGAAAAGGTGGAAGTGAGATTCCAACCACAAGTTGGTGATCCAAGTCGCTTCCTTCCAGTCACTGTGCCGTAAATCCTCATTTTTATATTCGAATTTTCTTAGCAATAAAATCTCCGAAAAATTATGGGACTTTGGTGCTTGAACTCTTATTCTCTGGGGAAATGAGCTTTTCTTTGATTTGAATCCCCTCCCTTCAATCTCCATATCCGAAATTTTATTTAAAAATCCTCCTGTATAGCTTATTTTTATAAAAAAGAAGAAAAATATCGATATTAAGAAAGTATAACTAGTGATTTTTATATAGGTTTTATAGAAAGGAAATAAATTTATGGGTGAAATTCACCAGTCAGACAGACTTTTAAGATTCCTTAAGAAAGACTTAAGTTTTCTTTTTTTTTAATTTTAAAGCTTTACGACCTCAAGTTTTCTTAAGATCCTTTAAGTTTTCCTAAGATTCTTTAAATTTTCTTAAAGAGTCTTTAAATTTTCTTAAGATTCTTAAAGTTATCTTAAGATTCTTAAAATTTTCTTGAGATTCTTTAACTTTCCTAAGATTCTTTAAGTTCTCCTAAGATTCTTAAAATTTTCCTAAGATTCTTGAAGTTTTTTAAAGATTTTTAAAGTTATTTTATTAGTTTTCTCAAGATTCTTTCAGTTTTCTGAATAATTTTTCAAATGTTTTTTTTAATCGTCTTAAAGCATAGAATTTAGTAACAAGCTTTATTTACTTAAAAAATCTTAAATTTTTCCTAAGAAATATTAAGTTTTTTTCTTAAGGAAACTTGAGAAAATTTAATGAATCTTAAGAAAACTTCAAAAAAAACTTAAGAAAAATTAAACAATCTTAAGTACACTCTAAAAATCTTAAGAAAACTTAAGCCTTTCCTAAGAAATCTTAAGTCTGTCTAACTAGTGAATGTCACCCTATAATAAAAAAAAATTTGTGGTTGTTTTATTGCCAATTAGAATTTCTAAAGGAGTCAAGTCCGCAATTTAGTGGTAACAGTTCTGATGAAGAAAGGATCTTCAGCAAAAAGTCGTAAAAGAATTTATCAAATCAGCAGAATCGTTGATAAGAACAAAGAATTTAAGCGGTAAGTTAGTAGCAAAAATAATTATTTGATTGTTTCCTCATAATAAAACTTTATTTCCGCAATATTTTCCGGCTAAGATTTCGTTTGAATCTCTTTCGTAGAATTTCTTTAACAAAATTTCTTACTTTTTAGAACTCTGCAGTGAAACCAATATTGATGATTTTCAAAATTAAAAAAAAAATTAGTGCCACTGTCATTAAATTAAGTCGTTTGTTTTAAGAGAAATTACTTGATTATGTCAGCTAATTGCTTTTATTAGTGATTGATTTGAATTGTTACTGTTCAGTGCTATTTATGTTTTTTTTGCAATATAATAAATAAACTTACTTATGTAGTTTTTTTCTTTTTATAAAATATTCCTATTTTATTGTAAAATTACTTAATACGTTATTTTGACCAGTCTCTCTAAGAACTATCCTTAAATTGTTGCATTTTATTTATTTGTTCTTCACTATAAGGCAATGATTCATCAAGTACTGCAAATTTATTCATCTTACTGCATTACTGCTAAATGTTTTTTTTTTATCTTCACTAAAACTGTGAGAGATATAGTTTCGGCACGATTATTCCTTTTTCTTTTGTCAAATGAAATCCCTACATATTCGGACGGATTTACAATTTCGTGGCACACATATTTGTATCATAATGTTCAGTTGAAGAGAGTTTATTTCCTTTTGCATTAACTTCATTTTTAAACACTAAAAAAAATCCACTAGAATGGGAAAAGTCTCTGTTAGCAACTCTCTCCACTTGTAGTTTTCTTTTCTTCTTCAATTTTTACACAAGTAGCAATAGAATTCAAATTATCTAAAATTAATGTAATAAAAAAAGAATTAGAATATATTTTAAAAAAAATCTAATCAGTGTCTTTTGAAAGTAAAATCTATGTATATACCTTGCGCATTCTCACTGACTAATAAAATGATCAATTTTCATTGATCCTCTCTCTCGTTCACTTTCTCTCTCGCGCTCTGTACAATTTAATTGGGAGTATCACACTTTTTTTTGTTCTAAATTATTTTTTGAAGATTATTCAGGATTTTTCTTTTTTTTCATTCATTTGCGCTGAGATGCGTAGACCTAAGAATTGAGCCATTTTATCTAATGTACCCTCCTCCTCACACTTCAATACTGTTTAAACTGCCGGATGAGATATTTTCAGTGTGGGCCCCTAAGCGTGCCGTTGGGGGTCTCTTGGCTCCACTTTGTGCCCGTATTGGCATTGGGGAACGATTGTGATGCATCATCCGTGGACTACTCGGTACCGGAATACCCGTTGGGTGCTTCCTTGTGCGCCTCATGGATGAGCTGTCCGTCTGATTGTGTGGCCCCTTGACGTCTCCATTGTTGAATTGCCGCACATTGCCCCGTCGTTCCACAAGGAGTGTCTGCGGTGTGCAATTGTTGTTCTGCTGCTGCACCAAATGCCCCGGATTCGTCGCCGCCACGGGGGTTGGCATTGAATTTGGCAGGAAACGCATCTCCATCACATTGCGATTCTAGAACATTCACGCTGATTTCTAAACTAGAAGAAATTCTTCGTTGTCGCTCTAAACTGGCTTTTATCTAACAGGCAGTTTTGGTGTGTGATTGGGATTTGTGAGATAGATTTCAACTAAACAACAAATTTTACTCCAAAGATGGGATTTTTGAAAGGATTTCTTTTTTTTAGGGGACGATTTTGTTGGATTTCGCAACTAAACACAACATTTATATAAATAGCCAAATACGTGTTAATGGAAAGAGAGATTTGACGGTGTTAGTTGCGCCTTTTTATCTAATATTCCCGCTCTATTTTCATTTCTTCCTTTATTTATAATTTTCCAAAGTTTATTAAAGAAAATTTTATATTCTCCACGCTATTGCATTAAGGGGGGTCTCTTTTGAGAGCTGGTGAAATTAAATGTTTATATTTTTCTTAGAGTTTTTCTTAAACTTGGTTTTCAAGTGTTGGTCACATTAAAAGACTTCTTATTGAAAGGTAAGAAAATCACTCGCCATCTTGTGATTTTTCTCAAAACTCAAAGGTAGGTTTTTCTCAGAATCTACTGGATGGATTTTGATGGGGTAAAAAGCAAATGAAAGAGGAAGCATCAACGAACAATGTACCGGAACGAATTTTGGAATTTCTATTCAGAACCCTATGAAAAGTACACAAGAATATTTTCTCAGCCTCAAAGTCGAAATTCCAAAATCTGTTCTGGTAAATTGTTCGTTGTAACTTCCTCTTTCATTTGCTTTTTACCCCATCAAAATCCATCCAGTTGATCCTGAGAAAAACCTACCTTTGTGTTTTAGGGTAGTTCTTTTGAAGTTTAAGAAAATCAGTGATTTTCTTAATCTTCAAAAATTAAGCTACAAATGTAACCAACATCGAAAAACCAAGTTTAATAAAAACCCCAAGAAAAAAGAAAACTTTAAAAATATCTCAATTCCAACAATTTGCCCAAGAGACCCCCCTTAAAGACGATAAGCGTGGGAGAAAAGTAAAAATTTTCCGCTTACCTTGTCACCCTCCTGAGCCAGAGGATTCGCCGTGATATTCATACGAGGCACAACACCATTCAGACGGCTACTTTTGTGAATTGGTGACCCAAGGACTCTACCCCCTCCCACGGGAAATCCATTGGGTTCCGCTTGAATGTGATCCGGGTGGGCTTTACTTTCCGTCACACCATCTACAGAAAAAATAAAGAAATTAGATACCTCACAGGCAAGTAAATTAAAAAAAAAATCGGACTAACCGTCTGCTTGAGTCTTCTTTCGCTTCTTAATGCACACACACGTGAGAATGATCAGCAAGAGCAAAAGTCCACCCCCGCCAGCACCTCCAGCGATAAGCGGCAAATTCGACGATGTGCTCTGGGATGATTCCGATGCAGCCACCACTGAAGGTGTGATTGTGGGCGCTTGCGTGGGTGGCTTTAGTGTCTTTCCCGTGAGAATTGCACTGAATTCCGATGCAGCCGATGCCGTGAAACTCTGCAGTTTAAATTCATACGCTGTCCCCGGTTCCAGATAATCCATCGTCCAGTGACGCACATGCATCCCATCCACCATTGCTTTGGAATACTCTCCGGCCGTTGATGCGGGCCGGAAGTGAATGTAGAAACCATCAATTGGTGTGGGTGGATTCGATGGGAAGCCCCATGAAAGTCTGATAGCCGTCTCCGTGACACCTTCGACTTTTTGCAAAGTTGGCGCCGTAAGGTGACTCTTGGCCACACTCAACTGTGATGCCTTCTGCAAGTGAAACTTCCCCGATGTATTGCCCAATTTGTTGTCATTATTTGAATACACAGCAGCTATCCGGAAGCGATAGAGTTGATCGGGTTTCAATCCTTGCACCTCATACGACCGTACATGGGGTGGAATATCCTCACTACATGTCATCCATTGCGATCGTGGGATCTTTCGTGCAAGATCTCCCAACATTCGATATTGTACTTTGAAGAATTGTATTGGAAGTCCCTCTTCCGATGGTACTGACCATCGTACCATAACTGATTCATCTGAGAGTCTCGTCACACTTGGTCTCGATGGTGGAATCATCACGGCTATTTGTATAAAAAAAAAAATGAATCAGAATTTTTCTTGAAAAAATAAAAAAAATGAAAATGAATGAATTTCCCATGAAAATATGGATATTTTCCTCACTTCTAAAGAACTTACGATGCTTGTGCTTCTTCCTTCCGGTTCCTTTTTGCTTTCCTGCATGCTCTATGCTGGATTTTGTGGATTCCGGAACAGATCCAAGGGGGGAAACTTCAATTTCTCCCGGAATTTGCTTTGGATTCACTTGCAGCAAATTTCCCTCATTGACCTAACAGAGAAGAGAAATGATTTAATGTCTTCCGGACAAACTAGGAGCTGTGGAGGATGTATTCAATTCAACTCACCTCTCCTGCTGCATTTTTAGCAAAACACTGCACAATTCCTGCATGCCTCTTTTGCACGGATTTTATAAAGAGACTCGACCCATTTGAATGAATGAGAGAATCCCATTGAACATCCACACCGTTTATCATCCACGTGATGACTGGCACTGGGTAGCCCTTTGCGTGGCAATCGAGATGAAGCATATCAGTCTCATTTGTGAGTGTTACCCGAGGCCCCTCAATAATTGCCGGTGCCTCGAGTACATCGAGACGGATCGTGTGAATCAGCACGGGGGAGATTCCATTGTCGAGACGGCACACGTAATTCCCTCGATCTTCAGGCACAACCTTTGTAATTTGTAGCCCGTATGGCACAAAGAGGGTTCTATTGTTGAGTATTGACACATCCGGACGACTCCAGACGGCCTTTGGCACAGGATTCCCAACTCCAGGGCATTCGAGTATTGCCGTGGCACCTGGTTTCACCGTAATCACCGTGGGTGGTTGAGAAAGGAAAATAGGAGCTGCCTTTGGGGTGTTTGTTACATTGAGATCCGTTCTCCTGGGTATTTTAATTTCCATCCCTGTGATACTATTCACAGCTGAGCACCAATAGCTTCCTGAGTCCTTTTGCGTGAGTGATGTGAGAATAAGAGCTCCGGATGAGAGTTGGAGTACTGATGCACGTATTTGTGTGTTGTCTCTGGAATTTTTTTTTGAGGAGGAGGAATAAAGAGATTAATAGAGAGTCTGGAAATATTCAAACGAGAGGGATTTACTTGAAATAACTCCAGACAGGCGGAGGATTTGATACTATATCACCACACTTAATGATAACACTATTCCCAGGAGACACCTGCCAGTGGACTATTTGTGGAGGTGGATTACGTCTTTTACCATCGAGAATATTCACCCCAAATCCATCTTGTTCGAAGATGTCTGCAAAGGAAAGGTTTTTATGGAATTTATGCTGAAAATGCAAATTGAATTCACAACGAGACAACTCACGATTGTCATTGCCCAACGTTATTGTGGCCAATGTGAGTTTTGCAGACACAGACGCCAATGCTGATGCTCCATACCATGCAATACATTGGTATTCCCCAATTGTCTTGGGGCTAACATAGATTCGCAATTTACTAACACCATCCTTAAAAGTAATATTGTAGCCCGCAGTTTCATTCAGGTACATCAATTCGCCCTTTCCACTTTGCGACCGAAAGCGCCACTGAAGTCGCTCCGGTTCCACATTGAGGGCACACTCAAAGAGCACCTCATCACCCAGAGGTGCTACCGTTGTCTCTGGCGATCGCACCATGTACAGGCGCAATTTTGACGATGGTGCTGTCGTCGTTGTGGCCACAAGGGCCAAATTGAGTGCCACCAGGAACGAAATTCGCCACCTTAGGAACGCCATAAGAAATATTCGACGTACAGGTAGCATCATGGCATTATCTGCAACAAAGATAAAATTAAATAATTCCCAAGAACACCTCAATAGAGACACACTGTGAGAATTATTTCTCGCTCCCTTGCAGATCAAAGAGTAAAACAATAAATTGATTGCAAATTGTAGTTATTTTAATTTTCAATTTAAAAAAGAAAAGAGATCCGATTACCGCGCATTTTTTTCTCTTATCCACTTTACCCGCCTGCTTTCCCCCCTTTTATCCATCTTGGTGGAACTTGTAAATCCCCAAAGGCACTCACCAAGAAACTTCTCTCTTTCTCTCTCTCCCAGCAAATTCCATTCTTATCTTGTCACATTTATTACAAATCCCAGCCTCGATTTACGGCAGCCAGTGACTTGTTTCTTCATTCCTCTTAATTTCTCTTCGTTTCCTACACACAAGATTTTCTCATGCTTGGATCTCTGTAAGCATTCGCCAAATACCTCCAGAGATACGCGCGCGAAGGGAGGAGGAGTACCAGCAAAAAGATCATCGATAAATCCAATAAAAGTAAAATGGAATTAAATCTCTATATATAGCAATGATATCCTTCTATATATATGCGGTGGATTATTATAACTTTATTGATTTTGCACATTACTTTTGTCACGAAAAACTCATCTTGCACGCTCTCAACAAGCACTTTGGTGTTGCCTTTTTATCGTGCATCGAAATCATTTTTCCACAGTGTCCTCCTCAATGTGCGCAATATATGTCTTCTTTGCTCTTCTTTTTTTTCACTCAACAACAACATTATGTTGCCAACATCCACACACAACGAGCCACCAACAAGTTAATAAATATTATCCACACGGTTCATTTTATTTTTATAATGTTTTTCTTTAAATACATTTATATAATTCTTTTATAAGGCTACCCTGTGTAATACAATTTTGCAATAAAGGGTCCCTTTTTGCAACATAAATTATTATTCTTACAAAAATACCTACATTAATAATTCCACGAAGAGTATCTTCTTTTTGGCACACTCATCTGCTAAAGAATGCTATATACTCGTATGCTATGTATACGAAGCATATATAAAATGATCTTATGATACAGGGCGCATTAAAAATTATGGAATTTACATACAAAATGGGTGATCAAGGCGGTGCAAATAAATTTTGCACACGACAACGCCACAAACACAGATCGCGAACGTCTCGAAACTGATATTCGGAAAAGTATTAATTGATCGCGAGTGCCGATAGCGTTTCAGGCGAGTCTTGTGTGTTTGCCCCTCAAAATAAATTAAATCACGCTCCGTATTCCAGATTAAGAGGAGAGGATGGAAGTAAGAAAAAAAAAGCTGAGACAGAGCGAGGAAGATTGGCAAAAGTTTAATGATCCCCCTCCGCCATACAATCCATTAAACAATGTCCTTTTTTTTCTCACAAATAATCTCAAGTAATTCCACCGCGCGAAGGTGGAAAGGAAAAATTCCACTCTCAATCGCGCGAGACTTTCTTTCCATTCTCACACTCTGTCCATTCCCTTTTGTATGAGATATCTCTGGAAGAGATGGAATGCTACAAAGTGGGCGAATGAAGAACTTCACGCTCATCGCTTGAAGTTGCCATACGGATGTGTGATGGGCAGGAGAAGGCTTTAATAAACCTGTGATATAGGAGCTTCAATCTAATTAGAAATTCAACTTTAATTAGTTTCCAGTGTCAACCGTATACACCCCATTAATGGGTGAGACTTTTCTTTTTTTTTTCTTGAGATGTGATTAAAACTTGTAGAACGATATCAAGTCTTTTTGATATATACCTACTATTTTACTTCTTTTACCTTTATCGAGGTGTTTGAATGACATTTTTGGACTAGAATTCTTCTCCATTTAAAAGAGCATTGAATTTCAAATGTACCGGCGTATAGCAAGTTATGTTGCGATGGACCTACACCACTTTAACCTGTTCATCATCTTATACCATTATCAACTTTAAAAATATATTTTGTCTATCAAACTTATAAAGGATAAATAACTTTGGAAGACGGCCAAAATAGGATCATGTAAGGCTTTTTGTTTTAGATGAAAAAAAAAAAGATTTAATTTTAATCATATTTCAAAGTTAGGGAGAGAGAGAGAGAAGAAGATGAAGAGTCTGATTAAGAACATCCTCCCTTAAATCTTTCAGAATTACTTTCGTGGAAGAAATTCTTGTAAATCTCAAAGGAATTAAAAAAAATATCAAAGATTAAAGGATAAAGAAAACTTACATCCAATGCGATAAATAATCAAATGGAACCGCGTTGTTTACACCTTCCAGGAATGGTAGCCCATCATTTTATGTGATAATTGTGCACCTAATTATTTTACACCTGAAATTGGGAGAAAAAAAAACCTTTGCTTAATTATAGGCAGACAAAATTCTCAACTTTATTCAATTAAAAAAAATCTCATGGAAGTGGGAATTTTTACATCTTCCACCAGTGAATTCCACGAGATTTATTGACTATAATTGGCTGCTGGGTGAGTGATGATGATTGTTAGTAATAGAATACCCTCTATTTTTTTCTCTTATTCATCCCAAAATCTCCAACTACTAAATAGCCTCTCAATCGATTCAATTCTCCTTCTTTTCTCCCCTTTTTTTACCCACAAATTTCGGGCAGCAAAACCCATTAACCAAATATCTGATAACACAACAAAATACTCAACCGGTGTGTGACTCGCGATACACAAAGAGATTCGAGAGACGATGGAATCGGGGAGATGAAGGAATAAAAAATCATTTTTCATCTTATACATCCTCTTCCCAATGTTCTTTACCAACTCCTTTTTTTTCCACACACAACCTTAACCACGAGATGGTTAATCGAAAAAAGAGTTTTTGATTGGATACAAGACACAATTTTTATCGTTTCATCACCTCAAACATCATCTTCTTTTCAATCTTAGCGAACGAATTATGCTTGAGAAAATTCATTCAGTGCTCATAAGTATATAGTTGAAGTGTTGGAGCCATAGAGAGTTTCCTTCTTTGCTAAAGTAACGACGTATAGGGATTACAATAATGAATCCGATTATTTATTACATTATTTCATTTATTAAAATCACTTTAACAGACACTTTGCTGATGTTACCACAAAAAGGCTGACAACTTTTCTTTCTCTTGTCGCCCCTCAACTCCCCCCAATAATCTTGGTGGAATAGATTGTTGAGAACATATAGAGAGAAAGAGAAATATTATACTTTTGCCGATTCAGCATTTTGTACATTTTATATACAATAAACAATATAACTTCTCTCCTCACCCAATCATACCCCCCAGTCATCACCCATCGCACATCTTTTCCACCAATTGCCCCGACAAGGCACACCGGGAAGATGAGGGGGGAGCACAGAGATGGCATTAAAAAAGCGAGACGAATGTAAAAAGATGAGGCACCTCCTTGAAGCAATTCCAGCACGTAATTATGAATGATTACTACTTGATGTTGGAGCAGGGTCGGAATGGGTGAGAGATTCCTTTGTGTCTCTCCCCGTTGTGATCTTCCTCATTGCACTTTTATATGTGCATGCATTTGCCACTCTTCCACCTCGTGAAGATCAAATTGTGAGATTATTCGCGGTTTCGATCAGAAAGCCATCATCCAACATATTATCCCGCGGACGCGCGGAAGAAGGCGAAAACGCAATCAATTGAGAATGGGGGCTTAGAGGAGAAGAAAAAAAACATAAAATGAAGCACATTTATTGGAAATTGTTGTAGATGTTAGTGCCAAAGCAAAAACATAGCATTGCACTGTAAGAAGAATTGAATTGATCGTGGTAAGAACAAGATGAAAATTATTATGTGTGTACACCCCGGCATTGAATATTAAGTATTGTATGCCAAAGAAAGAAGACATACAAGAGAAAGAAAGAGAAAAAAAGTCAAACTGCATACAACACCTTCCACAGAAATTCCAATTCTAAAAGGCAGTACCATACATAAAAGTTAAAATGCTTTCTTTACAATGAAGGGAAATACAAACTATTTTGTCTCGTTGTTGTGTATCATTGCAACAAAGTTGTTTTAGCAACATCAATTTATGCTCTTTTGCCCTCTTGAAAAATTGAACCAAAGAACTAGATGAAAATTTAGAAATAAAAGTTAAAAGAAACGATTTAGAAAAAAAAACATAAAATTAGATGAAAAAAAAGAACTTTCAAAGAACCTCCTAAACCATCTCTGTATGTTACTATTTTCGGTTATATTTCAAAACATAAATTTTAAATCCATCATTGGAAGAAAATTATTACCAAAACCAACTGTAATATGTTTAAAATTTTTACATAATGTTTATTTTCCAGTTCAACCAGTTTTTGCTATATTTTCTTTTAAACATAATACTTCTTCATGAATCTTGCCTATTTCTTCGTGAATGCAAAATTATATATTTTTACTTTAAGAAAATACTCATTGCAATCCATGCTCTCTCTCTCACAGCATACGAGAGGCATAATAAATGCAAAAGATGAGTCTTTAACTGCCATGTACGCGGAAGAGAACATAATATAGTATAAAACTTGGTGGAAGACTAAAAAGATCGATGGAAGAGCGAAAAAACGACAAGAAATGATTCATCTCACGATCAGTTTGCATTACAAAAGTGAAATTTATGCTCAGCGGGGGATGGTTAAATTAAAATACATAAATATTGAGTAATTTTTCTTGCTTAATCCCGCCCTCTTGCATTTGCAGAAATCTCCTTGGAAAAATCCAGATTAAAAATATATATAAATAAAAATACTGCCATCAGCTAATTTTATGCGCTTGACATCACACACAAATCATTCATCCAATAATGCTAACAAACAGCATATTTTTAATAATAATAAATGTTGCACAAATTCAACACTATTTTGTACATATATGTACATCTAAATGATCAAGACAATCATATCTTGGAAGGAAACAATCGAAGTGATTAATAGAATATAGAAGTTGAAAGACTATGCGAGGGAAGCTTAATGGAAAAATTACACACAATATATTAATGGATGGTAATTTGGTAGAGCAATTTTGGAAATTTCTTTAATTGAATAATTGGATCATTTACACATACTCCATTGCAGAGGCATCATTTTAATGAATATCTTCTCGTAGAGAAACAAAAATTCTTCACGGAGCTTTATATATAGAGACCTAATTTATAAAAGAGTTTTCGTTTACGTTTTGTTTTAAAATTCGTTTGGAAAAAAAAAGTTGGAACTTGCGTGAAGATAATTGGGCATAATTTTCCTAACTTTTTTTGTCTTGTGTCAAAATTCGCAGACTCACAGTCACTATATGTTCATCTTAGATTCTTTTTCTTATTTTCTTATTGTTAGTTTCTTCTTACTTAATATCTAAATTTTTAAATTCTTCCTTCGTTCATAAAATAAAAATCAAAATTCACCTCTTTGTTTAAAAAAAATGCAGCAAAGAATGTGGCGAATAAAATAAAATGACTCACTTTGAAGGATCGCAATTTCCCATCAATTCACCCCTAAAGTGAAATTTAATATCAATGGTATTTTCTGCAGGGATATCAAGCGGATGTGTAACACTATCGTTTACTGAAATCCAAGATTCATTAAAAATTCCTTATACACTAAAAAAAAAACTTTTAAAATAAAATTCTGTGATATTTAATGTAAGAAATAGAATAATGAAACAAATCCTTGTACAAATTTCCACGGAAAACTTCAACAAAAGTTGTTTTCTTTTCATTTTCTGCATGAAAAAAAAATTTTTGCAAAAGAAACGACACCAAAATGTCTTGAGGCACACTCCAATTAATATAAAAAGTGATCAAGATTGATTGCTTTCTTATACCTAAAGACTCGTGTAAGATATTAAAAGATATATACATTCTTTTGCCAGTGAGTGTTTGGAAAATGAGAGACGAAGAGAGAAAGAGCGAGAAGTATGATGAAAATATATTATTTCCTACATTCTATATCACATAGCGAAGATCCTTAATGACTCGTGTCTAATACGGATATGCTCAAAAGAAGATTCTTAATATTTCCTGTGATACCTTCCATATAGATATGAATATGTGTGTTATAAATTTGATATGGTCAATTTTGCGATCATTCACCTCAACACGATCGAGAAATCAACTGTGCTGATTGATCTTTTTAGTGTGAACTTTACAATTTGCAATGGTTATGGGTATTGTGGGTAAATATTTAAGCCGACAAATAATCCATTAACAAAAAACACAATATCTTTTATTTGCAGTTGAAAAAAAAAAGAAAAAGACGAATCTAAGCGATTTTACTCGTAGAAATGTCATGGGAACACCCCTAAAAATATTCATCACAAGTGTACAATCGATGATCATACAAGGAGCATCAGTGGTGTTCCACATTGTAATTAAAAGTATTATATGTGTATAGAAAAGAGAAGACACGCATCTCAGTACTCAATCATCTTCAGGGAATGCAATTAATGTATATAGCACACAGGCATTCAGCAATTTATAAAGATGAGCTTTGAAATTTTCACTCGTGGAGAGATCTCTTGAAGAAGAGAATTGCCGGGTGATGCTAATGACGCGGAATTCAATTAATAGATCAAGTTGGAGAGACGTTTTACTTCATGCCACGTAATAAATGATTCCTTTTTCTCTCTTCCCATCTCTTCCACCAATATTGTATACTCCTTCCCATTTCAGCGATCAATTTATTTAGGAGAAAAAAAAAGTATATTTTCACTCGTGAAGCCTTTCCTTTCATGCCATATTTTGTTGCTTCTTTTAGTGTGAATATTATGAGAAAATGAAACTTGATAAATTTACGTTTAAAAGCACTTTCTCACAGTTTCAATCACACATTTTTATTCGACATCTTTGCATTTTGCACTACTCTAAGCTGGGAAGGAAATTTACTTTAAACAAAAGTTTGCAAAAGAAAGAAAAAATGACGGAGGAGTATATCTCTTGCTGTTAAGCAATTTATAGCACACAACACCCGCTAAAGTATGCAAGTGTCTCATTATATCATTTTACATTGAAGTGTTGTTGTTGGTGTAAAATCTGATCCCACAGTAAATCATTCTCTTGGTGCTATCTATCACATTTGGTATTATATATGTGGTGTGTTTTATGGTAGGTTGGTATACTTTATCACAAAGACAATTACATATAGCTTAATAATGGTCTGTAAAAACATTAAGATTAGATTAAAAGACTTTCTCTTCCATAAACTTTGAACTGGAGCTTTGGGCTAAGTCTACGGTTATACTTTCAACAGGAAAATTCGTATAAGATAATTTAGAAACGAAATTTGTCTATAGCCCGCGAACCTAGCCATAGTACTGTGAATAAGACTCTTTTTTACATGAAATAACACAGTGATGATGATTCCTAAGCCTCCCGGTCGATTGCAGCCTAACTCCGTTCTGATGTAAATGTTTGTAATTAGTTTAAGTATATAGTCCTTTAAGAATCTATGTATTCATGGGCATGAATCTTGCATAAATATATAAAAATAAATAAAAAAAAAACTACAAAAAATCAAGAACTGTTATTTTTTTAAATATTTAAAAATCTATTCTTTTTAATCAAGAGATAGAACTTTAATTTTATTACGTAATAAAAAAAAACTTCTCAATGTTTAAAAATTGAATATTTAATTAATCAATTTCAATCCCCCATATGTCTTATGTATTTGGCACTGGAATGTCAGTGATAAGGGTTTACTGACCACGCATTTTATGATTTAAAAAAAGCCGCAAAACAAACCGCTCGTAATTTACGCGAATATATACCTACATATTTTATGTATTTTGCCAATTTATCATCGTCTAGTGGTAATAATTTCAACGACGAGGCACCTGTGTGCCAATTTGTGATACATTTGCTACACCATTTCACATATTTGCGAGAAAAGAAAGAAAAGAAAAAAGAAGCAAGGAGAATTTCAAAATGGTTGAGTGATATATACAACAAAAAGACCATGCCCATGTACTCTCACAAGAGTGTAAGAACAAGCCATAAAGATGAAGAAGAGCCCAAAGTTCAGGTTAATTCTTTTCTCCAATAAAAGAGTTCAATTTGCACTTCAGAGATGGATTCAAACCATCAAATTTTGCATTTCTTCTTTACTTCTTCTCATTATTTGATTTATTTGGAATTACCTTTGACTAATGCTCAGGTAATGATGGTTTTTTTTCTTTAAGAAAATATACATCTGTTAAAAAATGTTGATGGCATAATTGGGAAGATTTAATGATTCTATGATTGTCCAATTCAACACTGGATTCGCAATGGGATTTCTTGCTGATTGCACACAAACCATCCACCAGCACAGGCGAGAGTTGATCAGTTAGATGACCGCCGAAGACTTGTGAGAAGACTTGGGTGTGCAAAATTGCAGAGTGGAGTTGTTGCAAGGTACACGTCTGCTCAATGGTTCGACGATCGCGCGGTTAGCGGACCCAAAGTTATATTAAGTGGATGGGTAGAAAAAGATGAAGGGAGAGACCCAAACCATGCACATACGGGGCTATATAAAATGCATTTCAGCAGAGAAACTCGAAGAATCAAGTTAAGAGTACACACCACCAATATAGCAAGAGAGGGATATAATTATAAGATCTCAAAGTGATCGAGAACACAAAGGATTCCATTGCAATTTTTCATTTTGTCTTTTTATTCGCGCTCTCGATGCGCGAATTTTTTACTTCTCCTAACCATCACCAAGAAGATTCTACAGTACATGATCTTCAGCCTCCCTCTTCCTGTGTTCTCATTACGATCTCTTACAGAAAGCTATAAATGCTTAAAAGTAATTCTTTTTTTTTTACTTTTTATTAAGCTCTGAAATATTTAGGGGGTTAATTGAATGAAACTCTTGTATTCTTACCGATTGAAAATAAAAGAAAAGAAATCAATGGAATTTTTCCAATCCTGGTGAGATCTTTTCAATTTCGTAAAATAGACTTAAAAGTAGCCAAATTATCTTTTCCATACCAAGTTTAATGGCATTGTAAATTAAGTAGAAGTAAATAAGATTCAATTGTACCATACATTTTTTTGCAATTTGAATATAAGAATAGGAAAAACCAATTAATATTCTACATTCCTTCTTCTTTTTTCCCTTCCTTGTAAGTGGATTATTACACTTTTTATCAATAAATTCAATCGAAAACTAACAAGTGGCGATGATGATGTGAAGGAGTTTCAGAGCGGTCAGCGAATTCTTCACGCATATCATTAATCATCTACCTCAATTGTTCCGAAAAACGAACACCCAACGCAGAGCATATACATTGTGGCTTATTTTCTTTTTTTTTCTACGAATTCATCACAATAATTTTTCAATTACAATGGAAACACACGTTGCAACTCCTCAACTTCAAAAGAATCATCTCAATGAATTTCACAAAATGTTTCTCACCATCATCAATATGTACATTTATCCTCACATTTCATAGTGATCATGCATTTTGTAAAACATCTCCTCTATATATTTTTTCGTTTCAATTTATTCCACATCTTTTTAAATGAAAAAAAGTTTGAAAATGACGCGAAATCACCGACTTAAATGAATGATGCGAATGAAGAAGCGGGAAAGATAAGTGACTCATAAATACAAGATCTCTATCATTTCTGGAATTAAATTGTGCAATTATGGTGGCATGTTGAGATGCAATTCTTGTAATTTTTTCTCTTTATTATCATCTGGTACAACTGGTGATCGCATGAGGCGCGTCTTAAACAGTTGGTGGTTCTCATATCATCCATTGCTGTACTTTTGCAGCAGCTAACATTATTAAAATTTACTATCAATTAAAGAACTACTTTTTCCACTTGCTAAGTGGTATGGAATACTGCCCATTAATTCTTCATTCAATGTGTCTTTCAGCAACATTAAATGAATGAAATATCAAGACAATTCCGGATGAATCCCAAGAAGTTGATTGAGAAAAATGTTGACGTACATTTAGAGTATAAAAAATAAGGTGAAACATTATAAAAGAAATGTTTATTACCTTTAATTTTCAGCTGTGGGGGAATGTCTTTACACCTCTTTCCATATTATTCCTTCCAAATTTGTCTCTCAACTCATGCGAGCACACCTAAAAAGATAGAAAGAGAAAAAAAAAGAATTTCACTATTTGCCTAAATATTTAATAAAGGAAAATAACATCAGTTTCCTCCTGATAGTGATTATTGATAAGAAATTATTAACACATGTTCGCGTTTAGCATTAATCACACATACACACGAAGAAAAAAAAACTATCTATCTATGCTACATCGGCGAAGCATATATGCAATGAAAACCTGCAGAAATCGCTTCGAGTTTGCTCGCAAGTGGCATGATTCTTTGTTGATGCTGAACTGAACAACAATCAATTCTTCAGAGAGTGATCAACTTCTTCTTGGTCTGATCGGTAACGGGACTAAATCACAATTGTGATATCTCACCATCTTTCTTGAAGAGTGGTTTTATATGTCTCATACCACCGAGCGGTGCATCTTGTCTTGTTCCACCTGATTACCATTGAAGATCATGTTCCCAAATGGAATACTTCAATATGTTACTCTCAAGTTTTTTTTTCATTATACCTTGGCGTCCATCCACAATTCAGTTTTCTCCTCATCAAGGGGCATCAAGTTGCTGAATGATTCACCCGTTGTCTTTCAATCTTCTCAATTTTTTTTTGCTCTTCATTCCTTCCAACGCGAACTCCACCATGGAAGTGAATTAAAAGAGTGTTGAAAGGAAACCAAATTTTTTCTTTATTCTACATTTGGCAGTTTGATCTTTTCTTCCAACTCATCCCGATGCGTTATTTGAAAGAAGAAAAAGATTCTCATCCATCCTTCAGCACCCATGAAGTATAAAAATCTTGTGGTTTTGGATGTTATTGAAAAAGAAAACTTAAGAGTCCCCGCCAAATGTGCCGAAAATAGTTCTCTGATTTACAGCTGGATAATTAAATTGAACCGCAATTCGACATCTTTTGCCCATAAATAGGTCGGGGAGATCGCGCACAAAGTTAATCATTAACCCACGTTAAGTGGTGGAGTCTTTGACATATATATTGTAGGTACTGCACATATTATAACTTCTTCCCATATGCATACAGTATTGCGCAATTTATGCTCAATATCGCATGGTCTTTGGCGCGCATACAAAACGACAAATTATTGCGAATTTTAAAACTCACTGCATTTGTAATTTTGCAGCACAGATTACAAACGCACAGCATGTGCAATTGGAGGATAAATTTGCGATGATCATTGAGACAGATCGAGATGTCAGAGGCGGATATTCAATGCATATAAAGACCTAGTTTGTGGTTACATTGTGGACAGTACAGTGGTATTGTGTCTGATTGATTGGAGTTACGCAAAATAACCATATCGGGCAAAATGAATAGGATGCGTGCGCTGCAATTCACGATGGCTCCACCAAGAGATAAAAAGAAAAAGAAAATGTATATTGAGATGTAAAGTGCACAACAACAAGAGCTTGTGCAATTTTAATTAATCGCTTAATTTGATGGAAACCCAGCGAGAATTTTGTGATATATGAAATATGTTAGTATATAGCATGAAATTTCATCCGGAACCAAATGCTGCCATCGTGAATGATGGATTGACGCATTTTGTTGCTAAAAATAAATTTGTGAAAAAGACACCACCCTCCACTTTCTAAAATCAGTCATCATTACTTCACCGCCACGATCAACACGGTGACATTCTATGTGGCTGCATTAAAGTTGCAATTTGCTCACCACAAAATCCACGCACATAATTAAGAGGAGTGAAGACATTGATGTTTCTAGCGGCGTCGAACTATTTTCGATTTTTGACTAAAAGCCAAGTCGACCAAACTTATTTATTTTATCATGTGAAAATGTTCGGTGTATATGTAAAATTTGTGTCGTGCCGCATTGGGAGGGATTTTCGCAAAGAATTATGACTCTGCATTTGCAATGAATTTTATGGAGAATTTTGAAAACAAGATAGAAATGCTCAACATTTCCGCAGATGCTATGGCCCCATTGCTCGATGACTTGCTTGCATGTGATAGAAGTTCTGCAATTTGATGCTTTAAGCGCTTTTAACACTGAGAAAGCAAGCAGCAAAATCCTTTTCTTTATGACACATTTGACGATCATTTTGTGCCTCTTTCATCAGGCCAACAATAAATGAAATGAAATCCATTGCAATAGAGTAAATTTGCCAAGAACACACCTTTAGATATCTGCTAAAGGTGCAATTACTGCCAATATTGTGAGTATACACACAACGTAAAATTTATTACTTTCCGCAATATAAATTTATTTTAGATGAATAAGATTAACATAGGCACTTTGCCTGAGAGATCCCGTCGAAAGGTGGTACGTGGAAAAAAGTTTGAGTCAATTTGAATTTATTTTTGTCACACAACATATCTCTCTCTGCGAGTGAGTAAAATGATGCTGTTGGGAAATAACCATGCGATACTCTCATGGTTCCTAAAAATCTTCTGTGTCCTAATTATATATAATGACTCTTATTTCCGGCGCCTATGTATTTGTCACTTCCCAAGAAATTATTGATGTCTTCCCTGCCAGACGAATCATCATTTCATAAAACACACCCATCTTTTGTTCTATACAAAGGTTCTATCCTCTTCCTCCCTCCCTACCTCATCTTCGACAAGGTTCTCAAGGGGTTCCTCTCATGCATCAATCCCTTTTGCTATATGTGCAGCATTATATTCTCAAGTCATTCAAGATTATTGGATAATACATAATTTATCGTTATGTTGACGTATGTCACTTTGTGTTGAACAGTGGAAAAAGACGCGGAATAAAATGTTATAAGAAGCATTCTATTGTAGCATTTTGTGGAATGCCTTGTGATGGACACGGACAGACAGTCAAATTGACGCATTGAAACAGTTTCTTAAAAAAATCTTTTTTTTTTCTAACTTCTCAACAATCCTCCACTTTGTGTTATTAACAACATAAATAAACGTATGGTCATGGTGTGATTGAGAATTGTTAACTTTTCCATAGATGTTCTGTATTCAAACAAATTTTCCGCTCAATTTTCTCACAGAACTATTTCACCTCAAAATTAGAAGATCAACAAGATTTCTAACATTTTTTTTTAATCTTTCAAAAGTAAAGAAATTTTTCTACAAATCAACAGATAGTTTTAAAAAAAATATCTCAGATCTTGAAAGATTTCAAAGGATCGTAGGTGGACAAAATATTTTTCCTTCATTCACTTTTCCTCAAGTCATACACTTTAGCACCTCTTAAGATTTTTTTGATGCAATACTCAGCGACAAAATAAGTTGATCAACTTCTTGCAAAATTTCTTGAGAATAAATATAAATTCAACATCTTATACATTCAATGGATTTGCTTTCAATACCAAAAATGTCAATTGAAGTATAATCAGAAGATATTGAGAGAGCCCACAAGGAGCCTTCAAAAGACAAGTAGTTCGGTACATATATATTTAATTCTCCCACCTACCGATTTGTGTGAAAAACTCACACACAATAGCCAATTTGGCTGCGGGCATCGTACAAAACATAATTCACAAAAGTCACCAAAGGCAAGGAGAATTTTCCCATTCAAAATAATAATAAATCGTCAGTTGGTTTTTCAGAGAAAATATTCGCAGGCACAGCACGTGAACTGAAAATAGTTACAATTTCAGGTGCTTGAGATTGTCTCGGAATCTTTTTGGGTAGCGGGTGGTCGAGTTAATCTTGTCACAAGCTTATACATAGTATGTCCCCCCCATATGTCCATTATTTATGTCCGTGAAATAGATGAAATTCCCAACAAATGCTGTTTTACATTCACCACATCATATTGGTATTTTGTAATTAAAAAGCCCACCCAATTGCCCTCACACAGATGGTTCTACTTATAATTTATATGCCATTCAATAAATTACAATAAACCAATCATTTTGTATTTCGCATTCGTTTCACATGCAAAATTTTATTGACAACTTAACACTCTCACTACTCCACTACCTCTACTTTTAGCATATAATTAAGGGAAGACTTATCAAAAAATATATACATAGGTAGGTAGTTAACTATGAATTTGGTATCGTTTCGCGCTAGTTCAGTTTAACGATCCATAATGGGGTAACAGAGAGAAAAAAAACCCGTGGCACACGCAACTATTAAGAGTCCCAATTTCCACTTAATTCACTGAAATCTATATCTGTCCGTCTTGTATCCATTTTCTCATTCGTCTCTGTATGCAAAATTTCTGCTTGTGCCTCTCCTATAAACATTTTTCTTCCCATCCCCCATTTTGAGTTGAGGGACTCATCTGTGAGGCACTCACGCGAAATGGCTCCATTATACCATTCCAAGAATGCCACATGAAAACCCCCAAAGAGAAATTCAAAATGTGCAACACTTCCACACCAATCGAAACAACTTCTTTAACTCCTTTAGCCTCATACAACGACGACTTTAAAATACAAACTGACAGAGGCCTTTTACAACATAATTATTTAATTCAACATAATATAAAACTTTAAAAATAGAACCAACTCAAGCATTCGGGTGGTGTGCTGCACACCAACGTGTGCAATGATGTGGTGCTGTTGTGGAAGACAAAAAATCCATTTGAATCAGTGTTTTAGATTCGAGGGTGCATTATGAGCAAAAAGGATCCCACACATAATGTCTCAATGCATCGCAATATACATAGCTGATGGTAAACCGCACACAAGAGAAAATATCAAATTACATTTTGTATTTTTTATCCACCATCTTTGATCGTGATATATGTCATAATTTGGTGTTGTTCTCAATGAATTTGTCTCGTCGCACAGAAGAGTCTATATAAATGCAAAGAGACGTATATATACAACATTATGTGAAAATTACAAACGTGACTCAATAGACGACTTCTCATATTCCTTTTCACCATTAAACACACCACATTTTCATTTCACATTATTCAGGAATGAATGAGTTGAGCATTAAATGAGTGTATTGTTCTTGTGTAAACTTCTATTCGATCGGTTTGTTAATAGTGGTAGGAGATTGAGAAAAAATAAATAAAACAAACATTTCCTAATGAATAATAAATTGCAGACAAGAAAATATCTACAATACTCTCTTTAGTGCACTCACAGATGAAGAATCGAGGGTCTGGCGACATTTGAAACCACTCAGCCAGCAAAAATTCAGCAGACTCTTGAGGTATATAATACGCTGAGACATTTTCAACGGCGTCGGTTAAATAATTTTTTAACTGAAGGATTCTTTATAGAAAGAAAGCAAAAAAAACTCTTCATTCAAAGGATTTTATACTCATTACTTAAACTTTTTAAATTCTTAGTCAGTTAGATAGTTTTTAATTGAAAATTATGCAAATCGCAGAATTCACCTATCTCCAGACTATATAAAGCAAACAGGCACACTCAAGAAATCTTGCTGTGCAGCATATTTTCGTTATCTTATAGCTGGATCCTCAACTGTGCACCTCCATCATGTGCACATATTTTCCATTTAGATACAGCACTTTGCATCCTCGGAATTCCTCAATGCAATGGCATCTGAAATACACGCACTGAATGCTTAAATGTTCAAACACAAACATAATTCCTCGCTTTTAACAACATCTCCGGTATATATGCTTGCTTACCACTAAATGGAGAGAGAGATGGTAAAATTTGTAAACCTTCGGGATGTATTTTGCCTCATTCAGCATAATCTGAGGATTTATCTCTCTTATGACCAAAGAAACTAAAATCTCTTGTTTTTTCTTTATTACTTCAGAAAAATTTTTCATTCCTTTTTGCTATATGTACTTAAAAAATGTTCAATGGTGCGAAAAAAATAATGAGTCAATTGCTTCTGAGTATACAGACAAATTTCAATTTTGTCTTCTCCTTTGTACAGCCATCGGTTTGTAATTTTTAATCCATTTGAGATGAGTCATGGAATGCCAATGGCACCTTCATGGACCTTTTCACAACATAATAAAATACGTACACGCGTATTTAATTCACCTTTAATGTAAAAATCAACAAACTGAAATGACGAATTTTATTTATTCTACTGAAACTAACATTTAAGAGCAAAAAAATAAGAAAGTTTCTTCTAGATCACCATTAGTTCATGCGATAAAGATCACGTACTGTCTATTCCAAACCCTTTTTATTTGGTAAACGTAAAAATAAATGAAGAAAATCAAATATTTGATTAGTTATGACAAATTGTTAAAGAAAACACACCCGAAAAACTTCCAATAGCTTTTTATACGCATAATTTCAACAAGTTTTCTTAATTAATTCTCTCAAAGATGTTTTTTTTTTGGTTCATTCAACAGAAATCTTCACTTCAGCTCTTCATCATAATTTAAACCGGAATTCAAGAGAAATAAAAAATATAAAATCAGCAAGAATCTTCATGCAATTCCAATTTGACATTTTCGCCAAATTTCAATCTTCCACCTCACACATAATTTAAAATTTCTTAATTTAATATTCTTCTTGTAAGTTCTTGAAGATTATTGTGGAAAAAAAATCTGAGAATTCATTGATTATTTTCTTCGTACTAAATTTCCAAAATGCAGGTGTTTGTATTAATGTTAATTACTCGTATTAAATATTTATGAGTCCTTAAAAAAAGAAGGTTTGATAATAAAGAATCTTCTTTCGATTTCTTATGACCTTTGAAATGTAACCATTACAAATTTTATTTCTCTTTTAACTTTATTAATTTTCTTTTATCGCACAATCCCACACATTTCTCGCGCAATCCATATAAATTTGAACAACCTACAATCTAAATTAAATTAAATATCAATAAATAAGTATTGGAAAAATTAAATGGCTCAAAGAGGAAGAAACTCATTGACTCATCTTGGATAAGAAAAAATAAGGCAGAGCTTTATAAAATCTGAGAATAAATGGCAAAATGGAAAATTTTACCGACATTAATAACATAAATATAGAAAAAATTAACAAAATTCTAATGATCTCAAAATAACGTAATCGAATAGATATTGTATGTATACCTATGTATTTTATGAACAAACCTAGCGCTACATGTAAAATAATTTTTCTCCGATAAATAACTCTTGATAAAATGTCCAAAAGTACATGTGAATGAGTTAGGAAAGTCATGGTAGTACCTGACAAAAATTTGATTTTTCCTCTTATGGCTTATCAATCATCTAAAGAAGCCGTCCTCCTCAATCGATCAAATTCAAATATGAAAAAAAAAACATTTTCAGCCTACCCACAACACAATGAACCTAGTGGAGCAAAGAGGCAGTGAATATTGAAAAAAAAAAGAAGGCACCTTTTTCAGCGATGGAACATCAATTTATATTCAACACATTTTCAGATGAGAGACAAAACTCCCAGACCAGAAATTCCAACTTCTCTCTGGATCTCTGCCTGCCAACTTCTTCTGATACCTATATGTATATTCTTTCTCAGTTGCACGTCTCACCTTTCCCCGAGTGCAGCAGTATACATCCAAAAACTTGGCGTTGATTGAGACATAAAAATGCCGAAGAGACTAAAACAAGTTGACAGGAAGACATATTTGGGACTCCTTTTTTCGCTCTCCCTCATCCACATCTTGTGCGTGTTATATATATATTCTAAATCAGGAAAATCATAAAAGATATCGGCAGCAGAGAGCAAAACAATAATAATCTGTAATAATAGAGCTCGAGGAATGGAAGTAGAAACAGCTAAACAGACTACAAGAAGGGTAGGAGCTTCGTTCACACAAAAAAATTCCAAATGGATTTTGCTGATTTCTTGTCTCGTGCTTCTTCTTTTCTTCTCACCGTGCACAGACGAGAATGGTTGGCGATGTAAGAGGTGCACACAGCACATCTACCTGGACAAGACAACTTTTGCGCACTCCCTCCCGCACCACCGAACGATTGAGCAGAAAAATTGGATTCTTTTCCTTCAGCCTCACCGCTCTCTGATCAGTGGAAGTCGCATCGTGGTCTGGAGGAAAAAAAAGAGCCTCTCCGCAGCTCGTTAGTGTGACTTTTGTTGGATATTCTGTTTTCATATTAAATTCGTGAGTCTTCTATTAATGAGGTGTTTCATGGAGATTCTCTCACAGACGCTCTCTCCCCACACTGTGCGCCACATTGTATTTAGTGAATGCTGACGGTGATCAAATATGAAACATGATCAACATTCTTCTCAAGGTGACGTCATCCCGGGGCAGAGTCTTAGCCTAGATCGTCTTGGGCAGTTGAGTCTTTCATTCCTCACACAGAGAATTGTGTTCTCTCTGTCTCAGAAGCACCGGCAGCATTTCCCTCAAAAGGTCAAAGATTAAGATTCCGATTGTAGATAAGAAAAGAGAATTGAAAAAGAAGGAGCGATGAAACAGTAGTCGTACCCTTAGATTCTTATAGAGAGTCCAACTGTAATGCTTAAATTTCTCAAAAGATTAGAGTTTTTCTTAGATTTCTAGGATCATTGCTTTTAAGTTTTCTTTCGTTTTCGAAAGAAATATCTAATGCATCGGGTACAAATTGCGAGAATTCCTTTCCTTATTTTTTCCCTAATATTTAAACCTTATTACAAAACAATCAGAACAAAAAGGGAGATGAAATATATTCAATAGATCTTCTAAAGATCAAAAATTATTCCTACTCTCAAAAACTTAAACCTAAAAAGAAGATTAAATGGTTAATAGAATGAGTAGGATTAGTTAAAAGAATTTGTAATTTCCCTGAAAATTATGTACATTTCTATGCAAAATAAATATAACAAAAGTTTTACTTCCCCATGCTAATACCATCTAATGTTTGAAAAAGAATTCTTTCAAGTCCTCTATGGCCAAAGTGCAGTATAAGCACATCTCTAAGCTGGACCATTAGCATTATGTTCATAGTTAAGACGACAAAGATAAGCCCCTAAGAATCCTCAAATGGGTTACTACACTATACAGATATGGAAAATTGTGAATGCATTGGCGCACTGCAAAAAGCAACAACAGCAGCAAAATATCTTCCTCGTAGAACAGCACAAAAGTACCATGAACTTGTCCTCAAACCTGAACAGAATAATACAATATAATCTGCGCGCGAGCGACATTACCACGAACTTGAGCGCGTGCAAAAAATCTCTATAAATGGCAGAAAAGAACTTCCCTCCTCTTCTTGTACCTATACCAACCCTACCCCCACATTCTATCTCAAGACATTTTGTCGTGGCGGCGCCAACAAAGACAATGCAACCAGAAGAAATCTCATTTATATAGCATAAAATGGGAAGAAGTTTACCAAAGGTATTTATACCTGTGTGTTTGGGTGAGATGTCGTCTGTTACCCTCTCAAGAGTCAGCATCCCACCGTCATTCCAATGCCAAAGCACCACTGTCCAGGGTAATTTACATAAAAATTCCAAGTGGAATACGCGAAAAATTACTCTTGTTACGTGCCAAAGCATGAGATATTGCGTCATTTACACAACTCCTAAATGCACTTTTTCATGTGCTTCATGCACCCCTCTTTGCTCACCAAAACCACCATTCCACTTATTGTGCGAGAACGCCGAGAACAAGAAGGAAAACCTTTCAAACAGGAATTTCTTCACGTTCTTACAAACCACGATATGAGGAGTTCCATGTACTCCCGAGGAAATATTTATTTTATCATTTGAAGCGGGCCTTTTTTGACGGAATGCGAATTGCTCGAATATTAAATATTTATATTTGTTCCGTCCAAGAGACGAGACAAACTTCAAATAAACTGTTTTTTTTCGGGTAGGTAGTTTTATAGCTCCCCATGGGCATTCTTCTCTGGTCACGTAAGAAATTTATATAAGTATAAGGCGCTTCTCTCTGTCTTATCACTTTTGCCTATTTCAGCTAAGACGAAGAAGAAGTGAAAAAAAAGCTTGAATACCAGGATCTGAGAGACAGAAGATAAATCTTGCACCCAATCGTCAAGACGTTATTGTTAAATGGGCATCGTTTCGTTATTTATTTCCATCACACAGATTCAGAAGCGTTTACCAATTAACATGAGGCAGAACTTCTTTTTCATCTTTTGGTTTTCTGCCTTTCATTTGTTTATTTTTGATTTTAACATTTTTTTCCTTCTTGCCTTGTGTAGAAGAAGCTCACCTGCCTAGAGAAGATGCTATATAGTCTGAAAAAAAAATTAGGGAGAAATATGGACTCAAATTCTATCACATCTCACATATTCGTCAGTGCGGAGAGGTAGCTATATCTACTAAAGAGAGGATGAAAAATCGTTAGAAAAATATATATAATACTGCGTCTCTTTAGCCAGACTTGACGAAGTCCATCACCAAGTATTGACCTTCACCGGGTCGACAGTGTCTTCGTTTTTTTTTTCTTATAATTCTATATAAATATCAACAACAACAAAAAAGCTTGAGAGTCAAATACGTTACGTTACGTTACGTTACGTTAAATGGGGTCCGGAGACTTTCATCTCCTGTGCACTGCGGCCCATGTGGGCCTATTGTGCATCCCCTTGGTTAGTGTTGGATATTGAGGCGTTTAATAAATTTGACGACCTCAATTGGAGTAATGCTTTTTGGGAGAGGCAATTTGCAGGTGCCTGTGCCCAAATGCAACCTCCTAGAGTGGACCCAAGCGTCACACTGGCAGAGTAAATGTTCGGCAGTTTCTACTTCAGAATTGCAGAATCTGCAAACGTCGGTGTCGGACCTGCCGAATTTTTTAAGCATGTAGTTCAAAGGGCCATGGCCCGTTGCGAACCATGCGTAAGTTCTAAGCAACGGTTTGCTCAGATTAATGATTTCAGGGTGTTTTGGTAGGCTCGTTCCGAAGAACTTTTTAGCCTGTTTCATCCCCTTAGAGGTATTCCAGTGGTGTGTTCTGCGTTCGAACTCCCATTCCCGGATACGACTTTTATATTCACTTGCAGCGAAACCAAAAACGGGTTCTGGCCCTATTAGGCTTTTGCTAGAGCCAAGTCTAGCTAGCTCATCTGCCATTTCATTCCCGCTAATGTTCGAGTGGCCTGGGGCCCATAGCAGTGAAACTTTGTTCTTCTGAGAGAGTTTTTTCAGATTGTTATAGCATTCCCAAACTAGTTTCGAGTCAAACTTTGCTGAACTCAGTGCTAGTAGGGCTGCTTGACTATCTGATATAATAAAAATTGTGGCGTTGCGGTAATTCCTTTTCAGACATTGCAGGACGCAAATATCTATGGCGAAGGTTTCCGCCTGGAAGACGGTGGGATGTGAGCCTAGAGGGATAGCCTGTCGATAGCCAGGTCCAACTACTCCCGCTCCCGTACCTTCTTCGGTTTTGGAGCCATCTGTATACCAGATGCACGCATGCTTAGGTAGTGATGAGATGACGTCCTTAATGAGGTCTCTGCTCTCCAATCGTACCTCGAAGTTCTTGTCCGTATCTATCTGTTTAGACATGCAGTCAGAGACAGGATGTATAATACCCTTTTCCTGCATTTCCAGTATGATACGGAGATGTCCAGTTAAATTGCCTGGTTTAAGATTTTGCCTAAGGTGGATCCTGTGGGCACCGAATGCCGCCGCACTCTTGACAAAGATATGCAAAGGCGGTAAATCCAGCAGCACTTCCAGGGCAGCCGTAGGAGAGGTTCTCATTGCCCCACTAGTGCTGAGACACGCTAGTCTCTGCACTTTGGCAAGGGCATTTCGCGCACCTATCTGCGTGGTTTTTGGCCACCAGACCAGCGCAGCGTAAGAGATTATTGGTCTGACTATAGTTTTAAATAGCCAGAGGGTCATTTTGGGGTTTAGTCCCCAAGTTTTGCCAATCATTCTTTGACAGGCGTAGAACGCCTTTGTTGCTTTGGCAGTTATTTTATTTATGTGGGTATTCCAAGTCAATGACTGATCTATATGAATCCCCAGATATTTTACTTCTTTAGAAAGAGGTATAGAGATCCCATTAATCTTAGGTGCCGAAATATTCAGCTTTTTCCTATTCGTAAATGGGACAACCGTTGTCTTTTGAGGGTTGACAGACAGACCCCTCTCATGACACCAATTGAGTGTCAGATCAATAGCACTCTGCATGCGATCTGATACCACATTATCAAATTTACCCGCGGTCATAAGGACCAGGTCATCTGCGTAACCTTGGGCCCCAAACCCGCAGTCGTGTAATTTGACAAGTAAGTCGTCCATCACCAGGAGCCAGAGAAGAGGTGAAATTACTCCTCCCTGTGGACATCCTTTCATGACAGCGATGGTTTTGGTTGAACTGCCCAATTGAGCAGTCACTCTGCGTGTTTTTAACATATTAGTAATCCAGTCTACTGTAGGCACTTCTATGCCCTTTTTCAGAGCTGTTTGTCTAATTATGTTAAAGTTGCAATTGTCGAAGGCTCCTTGGATGTCCAGGAAAGTACATACCAGCACTTCTTTGCAATCAAGTGTACGCTCAATCCTTCGAACGAGTTCGTGGAGAGCTGTTTCAGTGGATTTGCCTGTTTGAAAGGCATGTTGACTTTTATGAAGTGGTCTTTGGAGTAGAACCGTACTTCTAATATGGTAGTCAACTAGTTTCTCCATAGTTTTTAGGAGAAAAGAGGTCAGACTAATTGGTCTGTAAGACTTGGCCTCGGTTGCGAGTCTTTTCCCCGCTTTAGGGATAAAAATCACGTTAACCTTACGCCAAGAACCGGGCACATAAGCAAATCTGTAACTTGCCCTAAAAATATTTATAAGATGGGGTAGGAGTAGTTCTAAACCCTTCTGGAGTAATGCAGGGAAGATCTGGTCTCCTCCGGGGGACTTAAAAGGGCTAAACGAGTTAACAGCCCATTTGACCCTAGCCGGGGTGAAGATTCCTGCCGGTTCACTGCAGATATTATTTGGGAGTACCTGATGACATAAGTCATCTTCAACCTCTACATCATCTACAATCCTAGATTCTGGGAAATGAGTTCTAAGAAGGACCTCTAATGTTTCCCCATTTGATTTTGTGTAGCTGCCATCGGCTAGCTCAATGGACCCTAAAGGGTTAGTATGATCTCGAGAAAGAGTTTTGTGGAGTCTCGAAGCTGCAGGAAGATCAGAGATTCTCTCACAGTACGTCCTCCAACTCCTCCTTTTAGATCTCCTAACCTCGGAGTTATAGTCAGTTAATGCTTTGCGATAAGGGCCCCAATTCCCTGTATTTTTAGCATTATTAAAGAGTTTACGAGTAAGCTTCCTTTTGAGCTCAAGCTCTCGATTCCACCACGGGACATCACGTCGACCTTGGACAGTAATCATAGGGGAGCTGCTCTCGTAAGATTGAATTATTGATAGTTGCAGCTTATTCGCTACCAACTCAAGTTCCGCGCTAGATTCGATGCTCTTATCAGAGAGGACGAGATTCTGTTGCAGATGTAACTTATACTGGTCCCAATCCGTATTTTTTGGGATTCTGAGTCTGGTTTGATGTATCTGAGGCACTGTTAAGTCAAACCCTATAAACATATGGTCCGACATACTAGCCTCCTTCAACACTCGCCAGTTATGTATTAAGTCAATGGTAGTAGAGTTCGTGAGAGTGAGGTCTAGAACCTCTTCTCTAATTGCATTGACAAAAGTAGGGTTGCTACCTATATT
Organism: Lutzomyia longipalpis; assembly: GCF_024334085.1. Classification (NCBI taxonomy): domain Eukaryota; kingdom Metazoa; phylum Arthropoda; class Insecta; order Diptera; family Psychodidae; genus Lutzomyia; species Lutzomyia longipalpis. The sequence goes on from NC_074707.1 coordinate 563,087, forward strand.
AGCAAAGTAAATCTCATTATGAATAAAATATTCTAAAAGGGACTCACCTCGCTCATTTATATCGCTGCTTCCCCAGGCAGTGTGATGCGCATTTGCGTCGCAGGCGATGATGAGCTGCTTATTGCTCTGTTTACAGTGCTGTATGAGTCGATCACCAATCTCTGGAGGGGGGCACTCATCTTCCCCTGGGAAGTAGGATGACGCTAGGATAATTTCCTTGGTTCCTCCTTGAGGTAGTGCAACTTCAATGGAGACTGCTACGAGATCTCTGCTAATGAATTCGCACAAAGGGAAGATTTTATGCTTAGGGTTGAACAGGATGGCCGTTCTGGGCCTATCGCAACCTGTAGCATATATTATCTTCCCGTATTTGTTGTTGGGTAGGCCCAACACACGTCCATTGTGCGCCCAGGGCTCCTGTATAAGAACTAGATCCCATGAATTAAGCGCATAGAGGCGGCACAAGTTAGCAGCCGCAACTTTAGCCCTGTGTAGGTTAATTTGGACGCATTTGAGGCTACACAGGGGATTAATGTTGGTGTGGGTGTTCATCGGGATTTTGTATGAGGGCGTGGGTCGCCGCTCTTGCCCCGATGGTAATCATTTCGGTTCCCTTGACCTGACCCCCGTCTCCCATAATTATTGGGATGGGGCTTGGGATCGGTGCCTCTGTTGCGAGGATTGTATCCTGTACGTGGCTTGCTAGATGAACCACTGGTGGAGGGCCTGTTCAGCTCTTCGCGCTTAGTCCCATTTGTCACCCTTCTCGTACTGGTAGGGGCGGTTGGGGTGCTGGCAATGGGGTTGCTCTGCCCCTTACTCCCTGTTGTTGCATTACCCTCTCTATCATTAGAGTTTGAGGGCGCGTCGGTCGGTGGATTAATCACCTTCCTGGGCCTTGCCGCAGACCTACCTCTAGGGGCATTACCGGAGGCGTTGCCGGAGGCACTAGGTGTGCTGGCAGCTTGGGCTTCACCAGTGGGACGTGCCGTCTCCTTCCTGGGATGGGGTTTATTCAGAGTGCGCTTTAGTCTAGCATACACAACTCCAAACATCCAGTAGATCTCAAATTTGTTGTCTTTGAGGCGCTTCGAGGACTCTCGGTCGAGCGAAATTGTCAGGACGACCTTGTTGCCATCCATGCTTCGGTTCAGCACTCTCCACTCCTCGGACCTAAGGCAGGCATTCTGCACTCTAATCCTTTTGAGGATCTTCTCAGTTGGCTGATCCTCACACCTCGGAAGGTGGAGGATGTAGATCTCAGGTCGGGGAATATTATTTTCCTCCAAAACCACGAGTTCAGCTCCTTCCCAGGGTTTAATCCTAGGGATGGTATCCCGAATCCATTGTGCCGTCTCCTCGTTGACACAGGAGAGAAGCATCCAGCCAGGCTTGTGGGAACAGCCTCTAAAATTAGGCCTGATGCTCTCTTCCTCTTGTTCCAACATCAGCTCAAGAAGAGCATTCTCAACAGAGATAATCTGCTCCGTCGTGAGCAGCTGGTAAGGATACCCTTGTTGGGATATAGCGAGTCGTTTCGTAGATGTCACTTCGCTATACAGCCTCGGTTGACGCGCAGAAGACTGCGTAGCCGAGTTTCGCTGCTTTTTTGTGGCTTCTTGACCTACTATAGAATCATCGGAGCGATTCCTTTTACTTGCGCCAATTGTCTCTCTACAACGTTCACGGGCTACCGACTCATCGAGCCCTTGACGGATGAGATAGCGCATACGCTTTCTTGCGGCACCGCTGAGCTTTATCTTGCGAGGCTTAGGCTTCCCAGAAGAGGGATCCTTTGAGTCCTCGCGAGGTTTAGGCTTCCCAGAAGAGGAATCCTTTGACCCTTTGCGAGGTTTAGGCTCCCCGGAGGGGAGATCCTTTGACCCCTTGGAGGATTCAACAGCAGCTGAAGCATTCCTAGTTTCGACAGGATTTGAGGCGCCATCTGAAGCTAATAGCTCCTCTTCATCATAATCCATCTTAGAATCACTCAGAGGCGATAAATTCGCCTCATTAAATGGTGGGGAGTCGTTACCGAACTCTTCAGGGGGTGCTTTAGAAGCGGCAGCTCCCTTAGTGGTTAAATTGGGGTTGTCCATGGACAGTGCAATTTAAACAGGTTTTAACGCAAACTTAGCTTATGTTCGTGTTCCAGGCAGGCCGCAGATTATCCACAATGACTCAGGTGACTCTCCGCAACAATCGTACAGGAAAAAAATCACACTGCGACACTATTTTTCGCGTGAGTCTGTGCACTTAAACACTACGCATGCAATGCGATATGCGAAAATAAAGAAAAAGCAGCGCGCGAAACTTTGGGATTGGCCAACTGCGACACTATTTCCCACAACGGACTGTCGATCAGCTAGTGGTGCTACTCACTCCAGTGAGCCACACTGGTTCACACACACAGACGCAAATTCCCGTTCGCTTGCTAAATCAATCTCTTATGGCACCACCGCGGGTGGAAAACTCGCGATAAAAACCGCACAAAGTCTCAGGCTCGGGTGAATCCTTCTTTATCGGCTCCTTAAGACACTAGATTACACTTTCCACACTATCTTACTGCACACGGCCGAAAAATCCAAGAGATACGACCAAAATTCGCGCAGCGTTACGTGAAGGCGTGTTAAGCTTAAAAGTTGCAAAACCGGTCTCCGAGAGTCAAATAAAAAATTATAATTCTCTTCTCATTCTTGCGGGAGAGTAATCTTCATAATTTATTGTGAATTTAGCATTAGTGCGAGCATCAATGTATATTCGAAAAGTCGTTGATGCTGATTCATCCAATTTTCGGGGCAAAATCACATCCAAATTAACTCGAAAATCAAGTGTTTCCAGTCAAAAAATCTTCACTTTCTGCGCGTTGTCGTCGTTTCCTTATACACCATCTCATCATCACATCGCGCATATACCCACAACATGCCTTTTGATTCGTGGTATTAAAATAAAAACTTCGAACCAGTTTATTCTTGTGGGACTCGTTAAAATTAATTTATAATCTGTCAAGAAAAGGTGGGGACTCACATGTGAAAAAAATCTGACAAGAAAGTGAAAAAATTTTAATAAAAAAAATGTGGAAAACTGAATTTTATTGCCTGCGATCATTTTGATCATTAGATAGTTTTTCTTGCAAATTCTGCGAATTCTTATTCTTTAAAAATGCGATTCTTAAGAAAATCTTTCACTTTGTAAGACATAGAACCCTTCTAATTATAATTTTTATAAAAAAAAGTTGCCTGAATAAAAAGGACATTTTTTCTCACATGAGATTTTGAAGTGTTTAATTTATTCACATGGCAGTGTCTCGTCTTTTAACGACTGACAATTCCCATAAAATTAAATAAGTGGCTAATGCATGAGTTGGCCCCTCTTTTGGGTGCGCAACACGTAAATCCCCGGGAATTTTTTTAATTGTATTATGCAAAAAAAAAGGAGCAATATATAATCATGTTAGGTGTATGATTGTAATCAGAAATAAATGTCAAACATGAGAGTGGCTGAGTTGAGAGGAGCAAATATGACCAGAAAAAGAGACAAGTTCATGGAATCTACACGAAGAAGCACACAGAGGAGAACTTTGAATTTTGTCATGTTTAAAAGGAGAAAAAAAAAGAAGAAAATTTAAGACTAAACGACTCGATGACGCGATTTATGCTGCCGATGCCAGAGAAAAGTGACATGCGATCAGCAAAGCGGCTGTCAGACACAACCAAGAGACCCCTCCCTTGATGGATTAGCACGAGATATTCCCTCAGAAATTCTAAATTCATTTACTGGATGAGCTCATCACAATGAGAAAAAGAATCTTTCACTAAACGATAGAAAAGAGAGAAACTAAATAATTTTCATTGCGCGACATTTACTAAACGGATCGAGAATTAAATTAAATTAAAAAAAAAACTTTATTGGATTCTAGGTAGATTCCTTTCTCATGGGACAATGCTTTAAATTACAATTTTGTAGTGAAGACGTGGCACTTGTTCATGTTTATGTCTCCCGCGTTCTCTCTTTCAATATGGTGCCCTCCCCGCGTTTTCTTCTCCATCCATTCCTCCAACATCTCATAAACTTTATTATTTCACCTTTTCCCAAAGCATGCGACACCTCAGTGGCTCCCCCCCACCCACCTTGTCCTTCACATCCACCTTACTTCTCTGCCCCACACCTCCCATGGCTTCGACATTCATTTAATCAAATCACGTCTCTAATTCTTTTGCGCGATCCTCAGCGGGTACCCATCAGTGAGGCTGATCTTATCGCGGGCTCGAGCGAAGGCACGCCACATCCAAATGCTATGTATACATACATATATATGTGTGTGCTCCGCCACGAGATCACCTCTCTTTTTCTCTTTGAATTACCCCGAAGACGACGACCAAAGATGAAGAGGAGAGTATTGTGGTGGAACCAGATCGCAGGCAAAAGTACACACACCCATGTGAAGAAATTCATTTAGGATCGGAGAGACACAAGAACCACCATCAACAAGAAGTGGAATGTCTGGTGCTCTTTTGATGACTCAAAGAAATGACTTTTATTGCTCTTTTGGCAACATGTGTATAAAGTAGTCAATGGCGTGAGAAAATACACAGGAATTTTGTATTTTACCTCACTTCTTCCTACCCATTGCCTCAGGTTTTACATACCATACTACCTGTAGGTACATACATATATGTATATAATATGAAATCATCTAAACGTGATCTTGCACTAAATTGCCATCTCGAAATCACCTCTTTCCGGTTCCATACCCCAAAAAAGAGTTTCAATTCTCAATCTCCAAAAGATTTTTGATTTTTTTTTGTTGTGAAATTAAGATGGTTTCTTCCCTTTAAATCCATCCATCTTCACACTTTTTCTTTAGAGAAAAATCTTATTTAGATTTTCTTTTCAAAAAAAAAACTTCAAAGTGAAAAATTTTTCGTTGACAATTTCTTTAGAATGCATCATCGATCATTGAACTAAATGAGCTAAACTAAAACCCATTAACATGGCCCTTTCTCTCTATTTAACACCACGTTTAGTTTTTTTTTATAAAACAAAATAGATTGCACCATTTAATGAAACAGCACAACCAAATCCCACCTGTCATTGACTTCATCTCAAGAGTCTCAAGGTAAAGATCACTTTTTTTTCTCAACTTCATCTTCTTTAGCAAGCACAACAAAATATTCCACCATCTCCCCCGAAGCATCACTCCATTAAATCCGTCAAAATATTACTCACAGCGCCGCAGAGAATGAATTCACATTTTTAACCGCGTTATTGTTCCCCCGACAATTGTTTTTTTTTTCTCTTCTGTACCTATATATTTATATATTTTTAGTTTTAATGGCAAAAGCTGTGAGAAAAATTTTGTGTGTGGATTGAGAAAAATCACCACGAAGAATTTAAACATGAAAAATGGCAGAAGAAAACTTTCTTCTCCCACATAAATATGAAATTCTTTTCACTATATGTTATTTCCGAATTCTTAAGCACGAGACTAGTCGAGAATATATATTCCTTATTTCTATTTATACAGGCACATGCCGAGAAGTGGAAAATTAATGATGGGTCGTAAGAAACAAAAAAGTGTAGGTGGAAATTGCCCATATTGGTTGTTTTAATCACTGACGTATAATCACTGAAAAATTATAATCACACAAGAATTTTTCTTTTCTCTTCTTTTTTTTTGGGGGGACTTCTTCTCTGCTTTTGGAACATCTCCCAATTCTCTTTAACTTGTCACCCGTGTCGGTGTTTTATTGTACACAATATTTGTCTCCGCATGAGATGAAAAGCCCATAGCACTCCCCAGAGGTGCACATAAAGTGCATGAACATTGTAGGTCTTCCAATTTAATGGGACAGTGATTCTTCTGTTGACCAAGAAGAATTTTTAAACCGAAAGAATTTATTTTTTGAATTTCCCTCTGAAGATTAATAAAGATTTTAATTTATTTAGCTTTTATTGTTTGTCTGTTGATTTTATTTTCTGAAATATTATATCAATCAAAATGTAAAAGTATAAGGATTTAAAAAAGAAACTTTTTTTTTGTCTTTGTAAAATCCGAAATTCTTTTAGAAGGAAATTTATTTCACTGTCATAATAAAACGAAAAATAAAAAAAAACTAAAATTTACTACCAATAAGTCAGCTTAATCCGTTTCTAAAATCAGGTTTAAGTTTTCAAAACAATATTTAGACTTTTACGCTAAGATTGTCTTTTTTAAGATTAGGCTTTTAAGGTTATAAACTTAGAACAAAGTTGTGTCGAACCTGAATGTATTTTTTGTGATTTTGTTCCACTAACTACACTTTTTCGACTAAAGTAAACGCAACCTAAAATAAACTTAGGCTTACCTAAAAAAAAATGCAGGATTTGCTTAGAAAAATCAGGCATATATTTAAAATTTAGGCCTAACTTCAAAAATCTTGGGCTAGTTTAGGAAACTATCTTAAAAAGTTTAGAACTAGGTTAGGAAAGTCAGTCCTACATTTAAAAACTTAGGCCTACTTTAAATAAAATCAATAAATAATCCGAATACAATATCAACGACCTATATCTCAGAGTTGAAATAACACCTATATAAGAAGTGAGAAGAGGAGTGAGAAAACATAAGGTAGGGCCCTTTTTGGCTGTTTCGTGTTGAAGTTATTGTTGTCTGTTGTGCGACATACAAACTGCATATTATCATAGTTTGTTTCTCAGTTTATTATTACTCCGTGTCTCCTTATAAGTGTTGTTTATACCCCCGAGAAGAAAATGAAGAAAGAGGAGGGAACCGAATCAGAGGAAGTCAGTGAAGTGTGCAGAACATTTTTTTGGGCAGAAGCTCCGTATGTATCCACAAAAATTTTCAGTGTGGAATGTTAGATAAAAATTAATGAAGAGGAAAGGAAGAAAAAGAAACTAACAATAAATTCTCGCCACCACTGGACTCACTTTTACACTCACCACAGGATGTCGAAGTATTTTAGATGCCGAGAAGAGGAGTATACTACCACCAAAAGGTCCAGCATTAATGGTACAAAAAAGAGGCCCTAAATGGAAGAAGGTCTTTTTACGCAGTGTTAGAGTCCTGGGCTATGCAAGAGAATGGATGAAAGAGAGAAAATAACACACTGTTCAATTCAAAAGTCTTTTCCTTCATCGTCGCAGTGAGTGTCTGCTGAAGTTGATGCCTTCACCATGATTTCTGGCAACTCCACAAATATTCGTAGCAGCACCCAGAAGATCTAACAAAACAAGACCGACATTCAATTCTCACTTGTTCCACCAAACATTTATAACAACACACACACACGCCATCCTAAAACATCTCTTCCCACCGTGCAAGAATTAAAAGAAGAGAAGAAAAAAAAACGAAAAAAAGTGTACCTTATGCATCTTCGAAAACTTCCCATTATCCAATCAAAGACTCACCGTGCATCAGGAGGTGAAGAAGGATGGAGGTTTTTCGTATATGAAGACGAAGAAGCAGGATCACTTCTCAGCATATAACCGAAGCATAATTTAATGCAAATTATCTCCGAAAAAACAAGAATATGGATAGAGGCGATAGTTGAGACGTGATAAATGTCTTTGAAACCTTCTTTTCCCTTCTTTCACATCTCTTTAGAAAATTTTCGTCTCTTCTCTTTGAATTTTTTTTCCCTGGGCAAACTCCCTGTCGGTTTCAACTTTAAAATTTTAATGGGGTCTTCGTTTGCTCTGTCCTCCTTCCTCTGGGAGATTGAATGAAAAAAAAAACCCATGACTTTTATTTTCCTCTCCAATGTGCCACAGTGATGCTCCACAAAAGTCAAAACACATATTTTTCCACTGGAGAACAACGAAAATAACCGCCTAAGTGGCTTCTCCTTTTTATTTCACTTTTATCTACCACTTTGTGCCAAAGATTTACCTTTTTTTTCTTATTCTTTTTTAGATATGTTTCTACTCCTTGGCAAGTTTTGAAAATGTGAAAAATATGGTGGAGAGAATTTTAAAAGAGTGAGAATTTTCATGGTTATAATAAATTGACTGAAATATTTTATAAGATTTCATTTTTGATTAGTTTTGTGTGATGTAAAAATATTCAAAGAAGTTGAAAATTCCAAAACTCCTGATGAGAGAGCTGCGTGTGCATTTGGTTTGGAGAAAAGGAATTCAGGTGAAAAGACCGCATGATAATCCCAATTTCTCATGATAACTCGTGTTCATTTCCCCCTAAAAACGCTTCTTTTTTTGAATTAATGAAAACGAATAATACGAAGGAGGAAAAAAATTCAAAAAATGCGTGCCGAGACAAAAACACATTTTCCGTGTGAGATGAAAAATTATTCTTTTGCCTCGAAAATATCCATTTGACTCTTGGCTCTGGGGTCTCATGTCGGTTGATTCTTTTTAATTAAATTATATGGTGAAAATTCGTGGGAAATTCTTATCGTGTAAACAAGAAAATTAAATTCAATTACCCCCAAAAAAAAAGTGAGCAACCGCCGCAGACTGATTGATTTATATTTATGGACACATATTGTACATTTTATTTTACAATCCCACCAAGAGATAGCATTTTATACAGCCCCGAAAATTTCATGTCGTGCTGATGGATAATATTGCCTTTACCATAATACTCAAATACTCAAATTTGACGATCACGATATGAGTATTTTACCGATTAATAAATACTACAGCCGTTGCTTTTCATTCCTACAAGTTCAACGGAACATTTTCTACATAACTATACATATATTTTTGATCATAACATGTGGAAAATATTTCTGGCATCATCTAACTTTTTCTCTCTCTCTGCCTTTTTATTAATTTTAATTTATATATTTAAATCATCCCCCTGACAGTGGCGATTTGAGAATGAAGATCACGTAAAGAAAAAATATTTTTATGAATGAAGGTGCTAAAAGAGGGACAAATATGTATGTATAGGAAACTTTCTCATTCAGAAAAATATTTTTTTTCTATGTCCTTTCATCACAAAGTAAGTATTATTTCTCAGAATTTCAACGAAGGCGTATAAAGCTTCTTATGAAAGAGCATCAACAGACGTGAAGATTATAGAAGAAAAAGAAAACGAAAAAGGGGAACAATTTCCACGGAAATTTACACTAATTACTTAACAGTAATTCAACTGTTTGTTCGTTCTCGCTCCTTTAGATGACTGTCTAATTGGGCTGAGTTTATAAATAAATTTACAAACATACTCTAAATGAATAATTCAGAAATATTTTTCAAGACATAATTATTCAAAGAACTTTTAGGATATATATTTTCTTCTTTTTTTCTCTTCACCTTTGTGGTTATTTAACTAAAACCGTAAGAAAACAAAATGAAATTCATTCAAGAAATTTTGCTTGAATTAAGGACAATGTTTTGGGATCTTTTATTATTTTAATTAACCCACAAAATATTATGTGGGGAATTTTATGTATATATTTTAGTAGGGCAAAATAATAGAGAAATTGTGACAGGAAGTATGTATTTAGAGAATGTCTATAATTAAAATAGAAAAGTTGACAGAAAATTATTCATGTTTTTCCTCACTGTTGCCAGTTGCAAACACATAAATATCGACCTAATTTCCATTGAATCCTCTATGGTGACAAACATCACAATTTTTTGGGTGAGAAGGTGATGAGAATCACTTCCCATAGACTTTTTTTTTCATCATCATACAGAGTGAAATTCACCAGTCAAACAAACTTAAGTTTTTTTTAAAGAATGTCTTAAATTTTCTTAGGATTTATTAAGAAAAATTTATGATTTTAAAATTTTTATTAAGCGAAATTTGAAATTTCTTTAGTCAGACAGAATGCCACCTTTTACATTCTGACCCGGAGATTTTACTTACTCCCCCCCCCCCACACCCTTAACAACAGTAACAACAAAGTAGGCCGTATATTAAGCTAGGACTATTCTTTTAAGCCGAACCTTAGTTCCTTTAAGTCAGACTTTTAAGACGCATTAAGTCCCAGTTTAACCTGATCTAACTTTGAAACCTTAGAAGCCTGACCTTAAAAAAAACTAAAGTCTAGTCTACAATAAAAGCCTTGCTAAAAAAAAATATTAGGACTGACTTTAAAAACTTAAACTTTTAAAGTCAGTTTATTCTGGTTTAGAAAAACTCTGATCTGACTTAAGACTTAACCTTCCTAAATTACAGAGTCTATTCAATTTACCGATTTTTTAGTTTTCTGATACTGCCGAAAAATAAAGGAAAAAAAAATAAAAACTGTAACCCGGAGAAATTCATCCTAAACCCGCAGCCCGGAGATCATACCCCGAAACCCGAAGTCTCCAGGTGAAACCCCTAGAGGTGGTAACCCTAAGAAATATTAACTTTCGCTTAAGAAAACTTTAAGAACCTTAAGAAATCCAAAGATTACTAGTGAATTTCACCAACTGTTCAAACTTTTCCCACCCCAAAAAAAGAACAGAGTCGCGTGCGACTTATCCTGCTCCACATCAAATCACACGCATGCCCGAAGATCAACCAAGTGGTCTGCAGAAGAATCTCATAGATGAGAGAGATTTCGGCTTGGAAGAGTATATGAAGAAGAAAGAATTAGAGGCCCAGACAAAATTGATATGAATCAGATGTTAAGAGTAAAGTAACATAAGAAGAGTTATTTATCTTCATAATTTAAACTTTGTATTTCATATTATATCTATGTGAATGCTCAAGACGAGAGACAAAATTGCGGATGTTTATCAAAATGTCAGTAAATAAGTGAAGTGGAAGAGCGACTTATATAATCACCTTCTTCCACAAAATTCACTTTTTTTCCTCTCTTCAGAGTGACTAAAATAAAATTATATATAAAGTATTCCTTCAAAATTCAAGACAGACTGTGTTTAGAGAGTCTCATGAAAAATATATTCTCAAGTCTAAATAAACTCTCATGTAAATATTATCACAGAAATTGATAATATCCACTTTTTTCTGCTCTCTCTCTCTTTACTAAATCCAGTCTCCAGATAAATATCAAAAAGAAAACAAAATTTCCTCTTATGTTTGGTTTCTTTTTTTTGTACCTCCTGCACGTAGAATCTTCCCTTCATGTCTCGACAGACAAATTTGCTTCTTCAAGTGCTAATAAGACAACTTGTCTACTTTTTTTTTTCTTATACTTCTTCTTTGCTCAAAATTGAGGAAAGAAAAAGAAATGAAAAAATGCATATTTCAAATCCTTTACAATATATTCTTCTAGGCACATTCAACTATTGCTGATGCATCTTCCTTTTATCAAGTACCGACAAACTAAAATGTTTAAGAAGTTGGAAACACCTGTACGTACACCTCACTTGCTAAACCGGCTGCTTTTTCAGCTACAAACAAGCAAACACGATATTTTATTGAAGAATTTCCTATTAATTTTATTCTTTTTTTTTGTCTTTTGACTCATTTTATGTCTATAGAGTATTTATTTTTACTACAAGTCCCCTTCATCTCTCAACTATTCCCTTTTAATACTCCACTAAAAGTCTGCCTATTATTTATTCACGCACACGAGACTTTGGTGGAGTTTCAAGATGCAGTTGAGCTCTCTCGGAATGCTGAAGATTCACATTTTATAGTTTTCTTTTTTTTCTTAACTCTTCACGTGGTCGTTCTTTCTTCCCCTTTCCCTTCCTATAGTTCCTATATAACGTTTTCATGAAAGAACGCATATGTTTAGTGCTCAGAAAACTTTTCTTATATAGGTGCCTATCGAAAGAACTGTCTTGTCAATAGTATTTCAAGATGCTCCTCTTTGTTAATACAGAAGGTTATCAAAGTATTTTAAGCATTATTATTATATAAGCATTGATTTTTTTTTAGGTTTTAGATGTAGGTATTTTAGGTTTAGATATAGATTCCTAGCACTGGATCTAAAAACTTTTAGAATGGTCTTGATGTTGATTAAAAAAAACGCTTGTTTTTTCCAAAAAAATTATTTGTATTAAAGATTGAATATTAATCTTTTTTTTTAAAAACTGTGGCATCGAGACCGAAGGCCAAAAATATTATCCCGTGCCATGGTCCGTTAAGTGTGTGAACCTCTTTGGGAGAGGGCTGTGATGGTTGATAAGCGTTGCCCTAGCGGTGCTTATCATGCGTGGGTCATTCTCTCGTGAGCCTTGATGCCGAGAGGACCAGTAACGCTGAAAGAGGGTTGGCTATCACAGTCACTCTCGGTGTATAAAACACACACAAAACAGACAACAAAAACTATTTCAACTTATTTTTATTTATAAAATAATCAAGGAATATTAATTTTTTCATTTCTAATTATTAGGAAATTGAATATTTTTCCCAATCTTTCGATATCAAATTCTGCCTTTGTACTAAACTATTGCAAACTCTAATAAGGAATGCAAGAAAAAACCTAAAAATCCTCTAAAAGAATATAATTTAGTTTTTTATTGTTAAACTTAAGATAAACAGAAAAAATCTCCAAAAAAGAACTTTTTTAAGCTTTGCTAGCTTTGCTCGTAATTCATTGATCTCCACCTGTTTAATGACCAACAATTGTTGGAGAATTCCATTATGAAGATTTTTTAATTTTTTTTTCAGTATAGTTAGTAGTTTTCTGAGCACCTTCAGGTGTTTTTCTGCTGCAAAAGAAGCCGGCAACAGGAGGGGTACATAGAAGGAAAAATTATACGGTGTAATCTATCGATTTATCAGAGATTTACTCGCTTTATCAACTTTCTTATGGCACGGCTGATAAGACCCTCAAAATAGCGCCAATATAGGTTGATCGGTGGTGTGAAAATAAATCTACTAAATAGACTCTTTGCACAGGAGAAACCTGCTCGGTCGTCGCCAGAGCTATCAAGTGCAAACACCGCTGGAAGTCGCAGTGAAAATGTACCTACTCATTAACCCTTTAAGGGCCATGGAACTTTTTTTGTTCTTTAATTCGTTTTTCAAAATTCCTAAAAGGACTATATGTTTTTATGTTCCCCAAACACTTCGAGATCACAAAAGGACATCGCATAGGACTCATACGATCAGAGAGGATGAAAAAACGGTCCTTAACACTGGAGGACATGAATTTCTAACCTCAAACTTTAATCTTGATTTTATATTAAAAAATAAAACGTTTTTTCCAAATTTTCTTTTGGGCTACAAGATGTAGAATTTATCAGGATAGGTTGGATAATTTTTTTTAATCTATGGCGCTTTAAAAAAGTTGAATTGGCAACGATTACCAGTTTCGTCCTAAAGTATTAAAAGGCTAAGGATTTTTTTTTTTTACTTTTTTTTCATTATCAATTTTTTGATAAATTATTTAAAAATTGAGTGCAATAATGTTTGAAAAAGATTAGGAATTAATCTTTCGATCTTCATTCAATAAGCAGATCTACAATTAACACTTGGAGGATCGAGGTTTCTAACCTCAAAAGTTTCACCTTCATTTTCTCTCAAAAGAAAATATTTTTCCAAGTTTTCTTTTTACGATATTAAAGTAATGAAACTTCTTTATACACAGGTGTAAAAATTATCACGAAATGTTATATTTAATTCTGTGGTGATTGTAAAAAGTCGATTTGGCCACTTTGGCCAACAAAATCCTCCGGGTTAACAAAAAAACATTTAATATTTGACCTTTTTATTATGTTGGACACAGTGACCATTTTGATCCTCCGCGTAGGTAAAAAGTATTCGATTCTCCAAGTGAATTGAATAAAAAAATTTGAATCAGACCGGAAAAAATAAAAAAACGCCCGCCAAAAAAAAATCCCGCCAAAATTGCAGATTATATTTTTTAGTGAATATTCAAAAAAGAAACTTACATTGAATATAATTTCTCTGTGTGGTAGTAGTTCTTCGAGGAGATTCACCTCCACAAACACCAAGAAATGATGAAGAAAATGGTCGAAGTGTTTTGCTTTTTTTCTTCTCAATTTTTTCTCTTCTTTGGAGTTTTCTTTGCACCAAAAATTCCAATTTCAATCCACTCTGTGTCGCAAATTCACGGTTTATTGTGCAGAAATAGCCACTCTTAATTATTATATTTACTATTCCAGGGAGAAAATCTCTCTTGTCAACAAAAAACCGGTCAGAGCGAAGGAATTTAGCACCTTTTATTCACTCTTCACTCTCTGTTTTCTTAATCTTTTAATTTCTTTAAATAAATCAAAAATTAAACACTTTCTTGTTCAAATTAAAATTCACCTTGTCCACCTTTTGTTTGTTTAAAAAGAATTTTTAATAAATTCTGATGCAGGTGAAAAAAAAACTATTAAGAGAAAACAGAAAAAAACGTCCTTCTCCGAAGACGTTCTCGGACAGACTATCTGAGAAAATCCGCTTTTATTTACTCGCTAAACTTTCAAAACCTCCGCTTATAGTTTTGGCGCTGTCGGCGATATTGCTTGAAGAGGGAGTGAGACGGAATGCTCTCACTTGCACCGTGCATCCACTAGTTTTGTAAACAATGGAAAATTTCTATGGATTGTCCCACGATGCGAAGAGATAAATCCTCCAGACATACGGAACTCTTCCAATGGAAGTTTCACGGAGACCTCTTTATAGGGATGCAATACTAAAGAAAAAAACTGTCAAACTTCTTTGTGCAGAAAATTTGCATTTTCACGTGTGTTTCACCTTGAGCTGAGGTAGTTTGGAGGAAATTTCGTTGCCAAGAAATACGTGGACAATGCCAAGGAGTGCATCCGTGTAATGGGAAAGGAACTTCATGCAAACGACGCAATGAGTGCGATTATGGAGCCAATGGACTTCACGTCATCCTCCTCACCAGTGGAGATGGTAAGAAGATTGAATGTTTTGCTGCCATGGCGTCACTTTGTCCCTAATCCTGTTACTCTCCTGTTCCTTGTGCAAACAAAAGTGTGACCTGAAGGATGCAATGGAGTCCGAGTTGAAGCACGATGAGCCACCAATGAGCTCAATTTCAATGCAAGCTGATGTGGATGTGCACAAAAGTACGAAGAAGCACCAGAGTTTTCTGCTTCTAGACGACCAGGAGCGTCTCAGTGTCCCCTCAGCGGAGGCCTTTGCGAAGCACTTGAAGTGCCCCCGAAACACGAATATAAAGGTTGTGTCGATTTTTGGGAATACAGGCGATGGGAAGTCTCACACGATGAATCATACCTTCTTCGGGGGTGCGGATGTGTTTAAGACATCTCCGGAGCAGAGTTCGTGCACAATGGGTGTGTGGGCAGCACTTCAGGCAGATCTGGGGATACTCTGCTTGGACACGGAGGGTATGTTGGGGATTAAAGTTGAGGAGCACCAACGCACACGAATGCTGCTCAAAGTTCTCGCCATATCGGACATTGTGATCTACAGGACGCGTTCGGAGCGTCTGCACAATGATATGTTTAGATTCCTCGGGAATGCCTCACACGCATTTACGCGTCACTTCTCCGAAGCTCTGCAGGCACTCAATCTCCCGGGGCCACCATCCTCCCTCGGGCCTGCCATTATAATCTTCCACGAGACGTGCAATACAATCCCCCTGAGGGCGACCGTGGACACAAGTCCTGAAGATATTCTGAGGCAGACTTTTGGGCAACTCAGCATGACCCTGGATGCCTTCAGTTCGCTCAAATACGTTGGCATTCAAACAACTAAACCCCCCACAAGCTACGATTCCCTCAGGACGGCGGTTAATTTTGAGGTGAACAACACAACGGTGCGCTCAGCAAGGCAACCGAGTGTTGTCTACCAAGCCCTCCATGCGCTGAATGCCAAATTTTCCGGCACAATCAATGAGAAACCCATCAATCCCTTCCTGGAGCAGTATTTTGCATGCACCGCCCAATGTGGCTCATGCGAGCAGCGCTGTGAACGATCCATGGGGCACACGAGTGACCACAAGACGTCCAATCGGTGCCAGTACCAACATCAATTTGCCAATAAAGTCTTTCTCTGCCGACAGTGCCTCAATAATGGACGAGAGGTGAGTTCACAAAACATCTCTTCAATTTCTAAATTTAACATTCTTCTATCACTATACTTTTCCTGTGTAAAGAGAGTTGAATTCCCCCTGAAAATTATAGATTTTTTTCTCAAAAACATTCAAAGACAAGAAAAACATTTCAAAAGAAACTTTAAAAACAAAAAGATTTGAATAATTCTAAAAGAAATTAATTTAGAATAGAAGAATTTGTCCAGTCAGGAAGAATTTTATCATGTGAAAAATACTCCTCGTGCAATCTTTAATCTAGATTTTTAAATCCACCATCAGGCTGGCACACAGATAAGCAAAGAAAAGACGCAGAAAAAGTCACACCAGAGTGTCTCTCACAATATTATTATTTTTTTCCTTTCTCTTCTCCTTCCTTTGCCATATTATATATAGGTTATTGTTAACATAACGACGCAATCACAAACGGAATCTTCATGGTTGGGCTTGGCAAAGTACGCTTGGAGTGGATCTGTGATTGAGTGCAGGAATTGTGGGGAGATCTATCGCTCGCGGCAGTATTGGTACGGCAACAAATCCCCCGAAGATTACGCCGTCAAGTCTGAGATTGTTCACGTGTGGCAGGGCAGTGAGCACGGTATGCAGAATCAGACGTATTCAGCACAAATGCTACTAGATGGGGTCTCCTATCTCGCGGAGACTGTTTCCAATCTCAGTGCACAGCCATCGAAAGCCATCACAGACTGGGCAACGGATAAAATTGCACCAGACTATTGGGTTCCAAATGCTCAAATTATTGTAAGTACTCCTTTTACACATTTTTTCATACTTTCCGTTAAAGAAGAGATTTACAATTTACGGAATTTTTTAGGATCAATCTCAAATTACAAATCTTTCAAACTTGACCTACTTCTCATCTTTCACTTTTCCAGTTGTTTTGTAAACTTAGTATAGGGTAGGTGGGAAAACATAGGGCTAAAGAAACACTAAAGAAGCAAATTTATAATAAAAAAAATCTTAAAATTCAAAATTTGAATTAAAACTTTACGTCCTTTTCTATTTCTCAAAGATCCTTTAACGGAAAGTATTTCTTATTATTTATCACAGCCCATTTCAGCTACATCGTCCTCATAAAAAACCTTCAAATTAATATGATAAAATTTTGTTTTTTACAGAAATATTATTTGTTTTTTAATTTTTTAATTTTATAATTGTTTTATTATATTTTTTCTAGTATCATATTTTAATCTCTATGTTTTTGGTATTTATTCAAGGTTTTTTTTTTAATTATTTATTATTTAATTATTATTATTTTATTTTATTGGTTAGGCATATAGAATTTTTTTTATGGTAAACCATTTACGTGGTATACCAACTATTTTTTTTAAGGGAAAAGTAAATTATCAATTAAAATATAAGTAGAATGAACTCTAAAAATTATTTATCCTACAAAATTTAATTTAATATTTAACACAATTTATATTTATATATTAGTTTACTTATTATTTAAATAATTAACAAGTATTTAGCTTATTTAATGGGAATAAATAATCGAAATTCAACACAGAAGTTGAACGAATTATGATTTTGACTATTAACAAAAAAAAAAGAATTTTAAAATTTTATATTTTCGATAATTTGAGTAGATTTTTGACTTATTTTTTATTTCTAAAACTAATATTTTAATTTTTTTAACAAATTTTAAATTATTTTCTCTGCAAACTTAAATTGTTGATCTTACTCTCTCTTTCTCTCTTCCCTATTCTCTTTCCTTAATGGTTATACTTCTAGTACTTACTATTTTCTAGAAAATTTTATTTATTTCAGTCTTTCGTGAAGTTCTCTTTCTAATTATTTCTTTGAATTTTTTTTTAAATTACTCCAAATACTTTAAGTAATTTTTTTTTATTGGAATTCTAACATTTTCCACTTCAAATCCATTAGGTTTTAGCGCTTAATTTTCTTAGCGAAAACATAATTCATCTTTCAGAAATTTATTTGCTACAGTAAATAATTTTTCTCAATTTTGACAACCTTTTTATGATTCTTTTCCGGGAAATTCAATATTCAATTTTGGGAGCAAAATTATGAAAATTCCTGAATTACTTTTCACGATTTTGAGACAAATTTTTCAAGGCTCAGAAAACTTTTCCAGGACAAAATCCGTTTTATTCGGAAGTTGAAAATTTCGAAAAGAAAAAGATTGATTTTCCGACTTTTACACAGAACTACCCTAAAATACAAAGGTAGGTTTTTCTCAGGATCTACTGGATGGATTTTGATGGGTTAAAAAGCAAATGAAAGAGGAAGCATCAACGAACAATGTACCGGAACAGATTTTTGAATTTCAACTTTGAAAGTAGAAAAATATTCTGGTGCACTTTTCAATAGCTTCTGAATCAAAATTCAAAAAATCGTTCTGGTACATTGTTCGTTGATACTTCCTCTTTCATTTGCTTTTTTACTCCATCGAAATACATCCGGCAGATCCCGAGAAAAACCTACCTTTGTGTTTTGAGGAAAATCACGAGACGGCGTCGTACTCTTCAATAATAAGTCTTGAAATGTGGGCAATAATTGAAAACCAAGTTTAAGACCCTTAAGACCCTTTTCTTGGGTTTCCTAAAGCTAGGTCATTGCGGTTGACAGAGAGTTTGCAGAATCCTACATAATTTCCTATTCCAGCACTGCCACAATTGCAATGAAAACTTCGAAATGTCCAAATTGCCAAAGCATCACTGTCGCCGTTGCGGAAAGGGTTTCTGCAGTGCGTGCTCAAACTACGAGATGCCCGTACCGGAACGTGGATGGACAGAACCGGTGCGGGTGTGCAAATCATGCAAGGATGAGCTTGTTAAATTGGAGAAAGCAGGTATATTATTTGCTAGAGAAAAAAAATCAAATTCAGGGGTGATAACAAGTAGATTACTAACCGGTAGCATGTTTTCTTTCTCTTTGATCGTATCGTTTGCGTATAGAAACTAATCAAAGAGAATCTTCACCTGTTGTAGGCGGATACTGTGGGCCTATTAATGATGCAAACATACGTGCCAGACGTGTGGGTGAGGCCGTAATCAGTACCTTGTCATCTGTTGCATCCGTTCTGGAGTATCCCAAAGGTTGAATTTCGTGTTTTCTTTTGCAAAAGATTTTGTTGTTTTGTTAAGTTGAGGAATTTTATTTCGTAGACTTTATAAAGGATTCCGCTCGACCATCGTACTGGGTGTCGGATGCGGAGGCAAAAAGCTGTGCAATATGTAACATGGTCTTTGGCTCCATTGAGAAGCTCTCACTGAGTGGCGGCAGCAATGAATCCGGTGGCAGCAGTAGCAGCAGCCCGGCACGCAGTGCAGCACTACTCGATCGCGATCGTAGGCGCCATCATTGTCGCTCCTGCGGCTCTGGCGTGTGCAACAATTGCTCCCGCGGACGGCGTCCAGTGCCCAATCGTGGGTGGACTGGTGATGTCCGGGTGTGCAATAATTGCATCAATTTGGCAGACTGAATCGTGGCGCCCCCGTCTTCTATGCATACTCGTCTGTGTGATCGAAAATCTGAGAAATGGTTCTATTTTTTTCAATATTATTATTTTGGGCTATTCCGGAAAGTAGATTTTAACGAATGCTTTGCGCGTGAGCTTTTCTTTAAATTCTTTCCATTCCAAAAAAAGGGACACGAAAATATCATTTTATCATTTTTTTAATATTTTTCTTTCAACTTTTTTTTTCTCTAAACAAATTAAAACAAAAATAGTTTATAAGACATGCCAATGTTTTAGTGACGGGCATAACGTAGCGTGTAATAAAGAAGTTGCGTTAAATTTTTAAAGAAAGTCTTTTATTTCAACTTTAATTATTAATTATTAATCTAATAAATTGCAAAAAAAAGATGTTTTGAGCAGCTTGAAGTTTGTTCACTTTTCGAACATTTTCTTTTTCTCCCGGAACTGTTGGATGTGCTTCCCGGAAAGTGCCGTAAGTGGCTGGAAGTTTTCTAGGCATCCTTCCCATTGCATCAGGATGATTCTAGAGGATTTTTGGAAGTTTCTTTTCAACACAAAATGATAATTTAGCCTAAATAGCCCTTTTCGAGGAAATTGTAAGGTTTAGGCCTTTTAATTAATCGTAGTAGGCGTATTTTGTACAAAAAGAAAAATGAATTTGAGGAGACGCCAAAGTGAATTAAACAATATAACAACCCTGCTGATCCTTGATTTCATTTAGGGGTTAAAATCTGTCCATTTAGGAAGTCTAGAAAAAATGCTTCTAGCAACTCTAAAAGAGTCTCCCTAAATGGACAGATTTTGACCCCCCTAAATGAAATCAAGAATCAGCCGGGTGTTGAAAGACTGTTCCTGAGATCCCTTAGAAACTTCCTGATGCAATGAGAAGGATTCCTGGTCAACTTCCAGTCACTTATGGTACTTTCCGGGAAGCACATCCAACAGTTCCGGGTAAGAAGTATACAAACTTCAAGCTGCTGATAGACCAAGAAAATTAATATGTTTTCTAACCTCAACCTCAAAATAATTAAAATGACACGTGTAATCCCAATTTTTTCAGGAACGGCTCAGAATTTGATTCTGATTGATTTCCCGTTGAAATTGGGGTATTACAGGTTGAGCTTTCTGAGCATTTTCCCATTTTCATTTTCGCCATAGTTTTCCAAGAATTTGAATAAAATTGAACAGGTGGCGCCACGAGTGGCCACAAAAATAATTTCAAGTTGACGAAATTTATGTTTTCTGTGACTTTTTTTTCAAAGAATTTATGCTGTAGTGTTATGTTTTTAGTGCATTTTATGCTTTTATATTAAAGAAATATGTGTAATAAGTGCATATAAATAACCCAAAGGGCAGTGCGATGTGACAATAAGTGCATTTTTTGTGGTCAAAAAAGGTGAAAAACATCACTTTTTCCAGGTGAGTTTTCCGCATGAAAAACACCTCAGAATGCAATGCAACTTCCTCACAACGATTCTAGAACGCATGCAGAATCTGAGGAAATCATATTTGGTCAGGGAAAACCCCCCAATTTTCCGGAACAGAGCTCCAAAGTTTTCCCGCGAAATCATTGACAATATTGTCAACCCTTTGTTTACATTTTTTATGTGAGGTGATTGGAATTTTTTTGGGGCGTTTTCCTAAAAATTGAGATGTTTTCCAGGCCTAAATTGATTTTCCTTACATTCTAAATGCATTGTAGACTTTATGTGAAGGGTTTCATAGCATTTTTAATACAAATAAATTGGAAAATTCACGCGATATGATGTCTCCACTACGACCCTATGCAATTTCGCGGGAAAACTTTGGAGCTCTGTTTCGGAAAATTGGGGGGTTTTCCCTGATCAAATATGATTTCCTCAGATTCTGCATGCGTTCTAGAATCGTTGTGAGGTAGTCGCATTGCATTCTGAGGTGTTTTTCATGCGGAAAACTCACCTGGAAAAAGTGATGTTTTTCACCTTTTTTGACCACAAAAAATGCACTTTTTTCACATCGCACTGCCCTTTGGGTTATTTATATGCACTTATTACACATATTTCTTTAATATAAAAGCATAAAATGCACTAAAAACATAACATTACAGCATAAATTCTTTGAAAATAAAGTCACAAAAAACATAAATTTGTCAACCTAAATTTAATTTTATGACCACCAGTTGGCGCCACTTGTACAATTTCATTCAAATTCTTGGAAAACATATGGGAAAATTAATCGAGGAAAGTGCTCATTTTCCTCAACCTGTATGACCCCAATTTCAACGGGAAATTGATCAGGATCAAATTTTAGGCCGATCCCGAGAAAAATTGGATCTACATATATCCTAGTTTAATTATTTCGAGGTAAATTTTTAAATCTGCTGTACTATGATGTTCTGTTGGTTCAATTTCGTACTTTAGTGTGAATTGCCAGACGTGTGGGAATCTCAATGTTGTTCTTGTTCAGCAAGTCCGTGAGGGATTCAACGAAGCTCCGACTGAGCTTCAATTCATCCTCTTCGGTGATTTTGTCAAAGAGCATGAGGGCTTCTTCGTGATTGTTGTCGCGCACGAAGGAATTCAGGAGCATTGTGTACATGTCCTGCTCCTGAATGAGGTACCCCAAACCACGTGTACACCTGGCCAGACGAATGAGTGGTTCAACTTTGTGGGCATTGCTGAGGTAGTCGCATTGCTTCTGAAACAATTCCTGATTTATCCTGATTTGGGGATCAATGAGGAGCTTCCGGAGTTGAGTGTCTGTTCCCCCTTCGGCGAGGGCGAAAATCAGCGTCATCTGTGCATTTGGAGCACCATGGACAGTCGATACGGCTGCCATGACTTCCTCCATCATTGCCGGAAGGGCATCCTGTGTTGTGCCAAAGTCCTCAGCTTTGTGCTTCCCATTGCTAATCTCCAGAATGAGTGTCATCAATTCTAGCTTGAGTGGGGTCTTCTTGAATCTCTCAGCAATTGCCCTAAACTCCTCCAATGCCTTCGGGAGATCCCGCCGGAAGAGGAATTCCCTCACAACGGGCCCCAGGAGTGTATTGTGGTAATCGCAGTACTTCAGATCAACCAAGAAGCGCAAGAAAGCTCTCGTTTCCCCATTCACAGCACCCGATTTGGCAGCATGTTGCGCAACATTTGTCAGCAAATTCCACACATTCTTCAGCGTATTGGTACCACCGCGAATCTTTGTTGCTGCCCGCATTGTTAGGACTTTCTTTGCCTCCGGAAGGAAGCCCATTTCCACCAGTAAACTCGCAAAATCAATGACTTTGTGCTCATCAACGGCAAATCCTGGGTATTTTCTCTTCAACTCCAACCACGTCCATTCGGCCTCCTTGATATTCTTCGTCTTGACATTCAAATCAAATATACTGGCCAACATTCCCGGACTGAGATCCACCTTTCGCTCATCACAGAGCTTCTTCACCTCAATGGCACGTTCGAGTTTATTCTTTTGCACATTCAGCTGCAGGAGGCGCCTCAGGACTCCACGGGTGTTGAGTTTCTTCGCTTCCAGCTCAACGAGATGACACTCAAGCTCCTCCAGTGTCATATCCCGCGGATGGGTGATATGCTGCCCAACATCCCGGGATACATTATTCATCTTCTTGTCAACGATTCTCCGCAAATCCTGCTTCGTGGTGGCAAGAAGTTGTCGATCGGATGCCTTTTCCAGGTACTGCTCAACCACATCCCCGGCCATTTGGGAGATCTTCACGCCACACAGGAAGAATTCCTTGATAATCTTCCCAAGGTACTCGTGTGGTACATTAGATGTGCGACTTGTCACCAATTCCATGAGGAATCTCCCGCCAAAATCAAATGGGCTCTCACTTCGGCTACCAAAGAGAGCCACAATCTTCCCCAGGAGACTCGACTGTGTGCAGAAGAAGTGGGTCTGAACAAGTGGCGATAGGAGGGCATCACAATTCACCTTTGTTTGGTACATCTTGACAATTTCGAAGGTTTCCTGGAATCTTCTCTGGATGAGTAAATGCGAGGCGAGTGGGGTGAGCAGCTGGGACATCTTTATTCCGCAATCTTCGAGAATTTTAATGGCATTCGTGACATTTTTCAGCGTTATCATGAGTCGTGGGAGGATGTACAGGTTAATTGTCTCGGAATCCGGAGGTGCTCCCAGTTTGGACATTTGATGGGCAACATTGAGGATTGCCTGTTCTCCTCCTGCCTCATGGGCTCGGATAATAAGTGGCCAGAAGTAGTGGGGTTTAAGCTCCTCTTTCAGGGATAATTCCTGCAGCAAATCCACAGCTACTGGTGATGAACGTCTAAGGGCAATCTCAATGGCCACATGGAGGGCTCTCTTGTTCCTCTCTGATGTGATTAAATTCCCACAAAATGCCACAATATCTTCAGCTGAGGAGCCCTTTTTGATCATATCATTTATGAGGAATGTTCCATACCAATCGACATCTTCATGAGCATGGAAGACTGGCTTTGGTAAACTGTGCAGAACTTCCAAGGCTTTATTCCACTTTCCCTCGTACACGAGCTCCGTCAGTAAATTCCTCACAATCGAATGGATGCCCCTTTTTAGCAGAATATCCTCAGGGAGGTACTTTACAACTCCCGCCACGAATGATTGCTCCACATTGCTATTCAGGGATGTCTTCACAATCATCATCAATTGCTCCGGGGCCAGAAGGAAGCCATCCCGTCGTAAAATACCCAAAGCTCTGTCCAGTGTCCCATTCTCCACGTAGGCCTTAATGAGTTCCATCACTGTGGCGGAACTTGGTTCCACATTGGCAGCAGCCATGGTTTCCAGCACCAACTCCACATTCTTCAAATCCCTATTGCGTGAATGTGCCAGAATCAGGGCATTGAAGACTGTCTCCGTGGCGGGGAAATTCTTCTCCTTCATCTCAGCTAAAATCTTGTAAACCTCCTCGATTAGATTGCATTCAGCTGCCAAATACAGGAGTTCCTCATAAATTCCCGCCGTCACGGGCACCTTAACATCGTCCAGGAAGCTCTTGTAGTTCATGATGCACTGCCTGCTCTTCCGTCGTGCCTGCAGGAGGGCGATGTAGTCCTCAGCTGATGGTATTCGTGATTGATCGATAAATTCCCAAATCTTCCGGATAAACTCCCCACGCTCCTGATGACTCAAATCCGGAAAGAATGTCCCACAGCTCTTTAGTAGGAACATCACATTCTCCTGACTTGTCTGATGCTCCCCCAATCTGGCCACAGTCTCCTCAAACAGTACACTGGCAATACGATGATTTGTAGCTGCATCCTCACGTATCTTGTCCAGATTCTCATAGAAGTTATCCAACTTAACCTGATGAGTATCACTGCTGAGGCACCGGCTGAAATTCCACGTGACACCCGAAATTCGGCAACTCCCTGGGCAGCTGGGGACTCTTGGGGTCTTCAGGAGTGTGTTGAAGCTCGCCCCAATACGGATGTGCCTCTGGAGCACCCTAAATGCCATTTGATGTGGAGAATTTGTCAGAGATTTGAGCACTTTTGCAAAACATAAACAGAGGAGATTTAAAGAGCACAACGAGGTAATCCACAAACGCTTTGAGAAAATTGTGATTCAAAAATTGGCAATAATTTTTTTCATTATAAAAGCTTTTTTTTATTAATCGCTAAGCTATAATATAAAAATTCTTAGATATGGATTTTAAACGTTATAAAAGACACCCAACGTTAGAAGAGGAACATCAGACCTTACAGATGAGTTTTTGTAGTTCAAATTTTCTTTTATTTATGTTTTTTTTTCATGTTTTATGTAATGTAAAATTTAATTTTTAATAAAAATTTATAATTGTATAAAAAATAAGAATTTTTAATTAGCTTCAGAAGACAAATAATTGACCACGACCTCAAATATTCTATGACTCGGAAGGCTTATTCACAACGGGTGGGTGGGTGGCAAAAAAACTTTAATCTATTGTCTGATAATATAAATATTAAAATGTATTCTTAACGCTAAACTTTAGATGGAAAAAAATTGACGAAATTCTGGCAAAGCTGGAGCAGCTGACCGCTGGCCAACAAAACTACAACACCATACAGAAGCAACAATTGGCGAAAATGGATCACATATTCCTAACTGAAGGATTAAATTGCATGTACAAATGAACTAACATGGTACGCATCTTAAGATTATATACGGCGTTTACCACGTTATTCCATAATCATTATTTATATGGAATAACGTGGTAAACTTTGTAATAAGGAATAAGAATTCATCAATTGCTTGATTTTTATGAATCATTTATTATTTTAATCCCTTTTCGCTCCTCATCGTCGAATTGCAAAAGACAGACTGGACCATTCAGCGAAAAGGGAAAATATGAGTGAAGCGCCATAAGAAATAATGTTGGCAAACATTTTTTTTTTGCTTTTGTGAGGAAATTTCTTCTAGATCGGATTATTATTTTTCACGACAAAAGTGGATAAATGGATCCTAAGAGCATCAAACTCTAAAATTATTTCGTTTTGAATCATATTAAAGGAACTCCAACTAAAACAGGGGTGAAACAGAGATTGAATGCCTTCAAAATGGCTCAATTTGGAAACAGGCGAAATTCGATTTCCATGTCGGCTCTGGATGAAATAAAGCAAGACATGGAAAACTCTTTCTGCTGGAGAGGAAACCCTTCAAATTGGAAGAGGTAATAAGGGCAGAGGTGCTCTATCACTTCAACGTTAAGTGCACAAAAACGGGGTCGCGTGGACATTAAATTAAGTGATGCCGCAAATGGTATAAAATTATTTTACTATAGGTGCCAGTCCAGATATTAACTAGTCCTATACAAAATTTAAAGTATCCTTTTGTTTAGGACTAGTTAATATCTGAACTGTGCTAATTCTGCAAAAATAATTATCCAAGAAATACTTGGTATGCCACGATTGTGGTATACATATTACATACCAAGTAATAGGAAAAAGTCCAACGATTGCTGGAAGATCCTAAGAGCATTAAACTCTAAAATTATTTCGTTTTGAATCATATTAAAGGAACTCCAACTAAAACAGGGGTGCAACAGAGATTGAATGCCTTCAAAATTGCTCAATTTGGAAACAGGCGAAATCCGATTTCCATGTCGGCTCTGGATGAAATAGAGCAAGACATGTAAGATGTCGAGAATAAGGAAGAAATAATTCAGTAATTACGATCTCTGCTGGAGGGTCAACCCTTCAGATTGGAAGAGGTGATAAGGGCAGAGGTGCTCTATCACTTCAACGTTAAGCCAAGTGCACAAAAACGGGGTTTCAAAAAAAATCAAAAAAATTTTATGCCGAATAGGTATAAAATTGTTTCACTATAGGTGCCAGTCCAGATATTAACTAGTCCTATACAAAATTTAAAGTATCCTTTTGTTTAGGACTAGTTAATATCTGAACTGTGCTAATTCTGCAAAAATAATTATCCAAGAAATACTTGGTATGCCACGATTGTGGTATACATACCAAGTAATAGGGAAAAGTCCAACGATTGCTGGAAGAAATTTCTTCCAGATCGGCGGATTAATTGCGCAAACATTGGTTATTTTGTAACCAAATACTTTTTTATGAATTTAACTCGATTTATGAATCCATTACTGGGAAATTGAATTTCGTAAAGGTATGAAATGAAGTGAAAGTGAATATATTAAAAAAAATTCATTTAATTTTTTTCTCATTCAGTCATTTAGTGAGTTAAAAGCAATAAAAAAAATCCACAATCACCGTCAGGGTACATGAGAAGAGAACTATTTCCTAATTAAAATAAAGGATTATTGGCAATGCAAAGTTAGTCAGTGATCCATATGAAATGACCAAATTTATCTTCGATCTAATAAAAATATTAAACTTTCAACTTTATTATAAAATGTTATGTTTGAAAAGGAGCAGAAAATTTTTAAAGATCTCTGCATAAATGCAGCGCGCTTGGTGATAGATGAAAATATATTAATTGCCCCGCGGGTGCTGCTTCTATCTTTACAGGGAAAAATTTAGTATTTGCCCAGCCGGATAAGCAGCAACAACCGCCGCAGCACAAGTGGCCATAGAGCCACTAACAGGAATTGTGATTGTCCACCACGCCTGAATTGTTATTTAAAATTTAATTTAAAAAGTGAAGAAAATTATGAATAAAAATTTCCTGAAAAGGACAAATTATTGTGCATGAAATCATTGTTTTCTTCCATGAGATTTTGGAGAAAAAGAAATAGTTACAAATGGCGCCCAACGTGGGGCTCGAACCTAGGCTACGACCCTGAGATTAAGAGTCTCAAACAATTGTCAAGATTTTAGCTCCTATAAATGAATTTCTGGTTAAACGTCTGTGCAGAATATCCCTATTTTTCGATGCTAATGCATCAGCGTTACACCAGCCATGGCTTACTTAACAATGTTCATTTGCAATATCTGTGACTGACAAAAAGAGTGAAGGGATTGAAATATCAGGGCCGTATTTAGGAGTAATCGTGCCCTTTTATTCTCTCATTGTAAGAAAACCAATAGAAAAGTAAAACTCTTTCAAATTCTCTTTTACGTGATTTTTTTTTATTTAATTATATACTGATTAAAACTACATCTTCTCAATTACATCTACACATAGTTTGTTAGGAAAAATCTTAAAAGAGAAAAGGTGGTGACAATGATTTTTATTTAAATCTGAGTTGAATGATTTTGTAATTCAGTTTTTTTGCTTTCTTCACAAAATTAATCAGTATTTTTTATGTTCTTTTCATTTCGCTACACAGAGGTTGTATGAAAAATATTCTTATTTTCGATTTAAACTACCTACATGTTCATCAGCTACATTCCCCACCCTCGTCCCACTTCCCTGAAGTGCAAAATATTTTCTTTTTTTTATATAATGAATGAAAGATATCTCAGAGTGATAAAGTGAAAGAAATTATAAAATGAGAAAAATAAATTTGAAAATTATTCTATTCCGTCATGCGGAATGTTTTTTCTTCTTCTTCTACGCCCTACATATTTTTTTTAAATTAATAAAAACAGTCACACACATTTTTTCCGTACGCACTCACACTTAGAATTTCTACTGCAAAAAATCTACTCTCTTTTCTATTTTCTTTTTTTCTCCTTATTTTTAAATTTGGGAAAAATCTATAAATACATTTTTTTCCTCTTCTCTCTGTATTACTTCTTCTTATTTCAACTAATATTTCCTATTAATTCGTAAATACGAAAAGTTAAAAAAAAACAAATTAATTAAGAAGAAATTAATATAAATTATCAAGTTAAACTAGTTAATAATAAATCTTCTCAGAGAAATAAATTTTGAAAAGTTAAAGTCTAGCTAGAGGTACATATAGAGAGATGTGGTGAGACAGAAAGATTCTATATGCGGAAGGTGGTCTTTGTGCTCAATTGAATCGGGTATGGGTTCGTCCACCATATGCGCCG
This sequence comes from Lutzomyia longipalpis, assembly GCF_024334085.1. Lineage (NCBI taxonomy): Eukaryota > Metazoa > Arthropoda > Insecta > Diptera > Psychodidae > Lutzomyia > Lutzomyia longipalpis. The sequence goes on from NC_074707.1 coordinate 591,844, forward strand.
CCGCCACTGTTGCCATTACTCATGCCATTCTGCCGCGGGGCACCACCGCCAAAACGTTGTCCAGCATCATTCCTCCTCCCAGCTGCGCCGTATCCATTATTGGCACCACCATAGCCTCCCATTCCACCACGTCGGGCACCGCCGCCACCAGCGGATCGGCCCCAGCGACGACCATCATTGCCGCCGCCACCCATGCGGGCCATCTCCATCAATTTAGGATTCACCTCCTGCAAAAAAAAAAAGAAAAAAAAACAAATTAAATAAATCGATCAAATTTTTGGGTTGGAAATCAAAAGATCGTGTGAAAAATTTTAAGGAAGATTGCACTTATAAATCGAAAAATAATTTTATATTTAAAGGAAAAAATACGAGGAGATCGCGTATTTCACGCAATAAATAAACATAAAACTGACGATCAATTTCGTCTAAAGATCATAAAACATTTTATAACTTCAAGAAATTCAAGATCGCGATTGATCTTTCTTCAAGATCGTGGAGTGAAAAGTAAAGATCGCAGGGCATTCTTCTAGAGATCACTAAGAAATATTTTTAAATTGAAAAATACAAGATCGCTTTTGCAAATCAAGATACCATTTAACTGATCAAAGGATATAATATAATTAAAATTTATTATGATCGCGGCGATCGCGGTAATTGCGCAGCGCATAAAGATCGTTTTCTAATAAAAAAGAAAACATTGAGGATCGCATTATTCAAGAAAAAATTATACTGCATTTAAATCATTCAAACGATCACGCATTAAAAATAAAATTATTTCGCATTCTTTCTTTACAAATCTCTGCGATCTCAATTTTTAAAGATCGCATTCACAAAAAAAAAAGTTTAAGAGATGTTTTTTTTTTAATTAAAATAGAAAATAATTGATCATGTTTGAACAATCAATCTCATAGAAATCTTAACGAATCTTATACAAAGCAATAAAATTGCAATCAAAAATCAAGAATTTAATAAAGATTGAATTTTCTTAAGATCACATTGTGGTGAAATATAAAAATTAAAGTTATATCAGTTTCATAAACATTTCTATGAATTTAAAAAAATTAAAAAAAAGATCAACATTATACATTTTTTCATTGTAAAATACAAAAGAAAAAGTATTTTTAGAGTTTTCTATTTTTATTTTATTTTTTAGTTTTCATTTTTTTTTTCGAAATTTAGTAAAAAAAAAAGATTTTCAAGACATAAGATCATCTGATGAATGATAGCATGATTTTGTAGGTCTTCTTGTTTAATTTAGACAACAATTTTGATGATCTTTTGAAGTTATTATCAAAATTATAAAATAAAAGAAAATATTTTGCAATAAAAAGTTGAAATTTTTTAATAAAACAAACGATCGTATATTTCTTTTTAAAAGTTTGATAAGTCAGAATTTGACAGCTGATCGTCTGATCTTAGAATTTTATAGCGAAGAACGCTAGATCGCAAATGTAAGAAGGTTGATTTTCAAATTCCTCCAGGTTCATTTTGAGCCAATTTTTATAATTTTTAAATTTTACAATCAATTATTTCTTTAATTTTTGATTTTTTTTTGAAGCAATTAATTCCTTTAAAATCTCCAAAATAAATAAAGATCATCCTCTAAACTACCCCCAAGATCACTCATATTTCTTAGAAGAAAAAAAAAGGCGACTCACCTGATTAGCCTCTTGAAGTACAGCAATAAGATCTTTAGCCTGTTTGCAATTCTGTTTTGTGAACAGTGCAAAGGACGTTCCTGTTGATTGACTCCTTCCTGTCCTTCCAATACGATGAATGTAATCCTCGGAATTTTGTGGATAATCAAAATTGATGACAAAATTGATTCCTTCGACATCTATACATTTTTTTTAGGAATCACGCAACATTTTTTCCCCCGAAAAAAACGCGAGCAAATAGAGGATAAAAGAAGTAGAGAGAAAGAAAAACATATATTAGAAAAAAATTTGATCTTATTTAGAGGCCCTAAAAATTAAATTAAATTATCTCATCAGACACCCACACGCACAACACATTAAAGGAGGTCTCTTGAGCAAACTGTTGGAATTGAAACATTTTTAATGTTTTCATTTTTTGGGGTTTTTCTTAAACTCGGTTTTCCCATGTTAGTTACATTTGAAGCCTAATTATTGAAGAGTGAGAAAATCACAGAACAGCCCTAAAACACAAAGGTA